>NW_010245667.1:0-18174 GCF_000690775.1 Eurypyga helias | reverse complement strand
TTCCAACCCAAATCGTTCTATGATTGTATGATTCTATGAAATATGACAGGCCTGGTGGCAGCAGCTAAATGTCAGCTCAAACCCCTTTACTCCTTCCCTGAAGGCAAGGGAGCAGGTCACAGAGCAGGGCTCGCTGCTCCTTGACGGGCTTCAAGTGAGGGAGCATTTACTCTAGCTGCAGGAAAAGACACCCATGAGTGAGCGAATGAATCTGAAGATGTTTGGAGGAAGGCCCCAGCATAATTTTGCAGCTCTAGTGGAGACACTGAAAGCAGCAGTAGTTATCCCAGAAGAGGGGACCAAGCTGCTGGACCACTATGGATCCAGTGGCAGAGAAAAATTCCAGCAGCAATTTTCCTTGGTCCTCACTGACCAATTCAGCACTGGGCAAACTCCTAAGCAGCAGATAGGAGAAAAATGAGAAAAGAAGTGAAAAATATATATGTAAATATATATATACACATACACACACAAACATATGTGTATATATATATAAATAAAATTAATTTCCAGGAAATCTTTATTTCCTATGTAGTCTGGCATTATGGATTTGTGAAAAGGCCCCTGCTAGGACCTGAAGCAAACTTTTCTCTGGGGTTGATTTCTTGTTCCCCATCTAATGTTGAAGCATCTTTAACCTCACAGCCAGTAGACTTCAAGTCTCTGAGTACATGAATGTCTCCAGAAGATCAAAACTTTGTGTTTCTCCATTTCTCACAGCATGAACTAATTTTTACTGGATTTCCTATCCTGCAGATTACTCCTGCTCCAGCTCAGATATGAGGAATATTATTCACCTTCCTTGTTGACTCCCACACACAAAAAGGAGGGGCAGCTTCAGCTTTTATTAATATGCAGTGAGTGACCCGTTCGTAATTTCTGATTCTAGGAACATAGCTGCAAATGCGAGAGGCTGAGTCTTTTAACGAGCCCGTGGATGGTAACGATAAGGGATACTTCCTGTATGTTTCAGCTCCATCTATTGTTTTTAGTAACAATGGGGAAAATGAAACATGTTTTCTCAATCAGCAATTTTTGTGACACAGTTAGTTTGCATTCCCTAATGAGGACGCATTAGGGAATACCAAAAACTATAAAGGAGAAAGAATTTGAGCAAACAGGATAAAAATTGAGGCTAGTACATCAGCGACTGCAGCTCATTGAGCTACATTGAATGCATTTAAAATTCAGTAGGCCAATTTTCTTCATCACACATTGACACTGCCTTCCTCCCCTGTACAAAGGTATGTACCTTCATGGGCATGAAACCCTTGGTCCTACATGCAGCAAGATCCTCCTTAACTGCAAAAATCCCCTTTTGGGATGAGCTGCGCTGTCCCTTCCCTAACAGCTACAACTGCCACCACAAACATCCTCCTGCTCCTTCCAGTACAAGGGAGGAGCAAACAATTGCTGTCCCAGGGAAGGGAAGAGAAGCAGCAGGAGGGATGGCCAAGCCGGCCCTATTCCAAGTGCCTGCAACACCCCGCTGTTGTAACTTACACCAGGTTAGCTTCAGGAAAATCAAATTTGCTGATTTCAAAGTCTTTGCTCCTTATTCCCACCCCTCCGCCAGCTTCTTTCCCTTCAGGAGGCTCTGGCTGGATGCAATGCCGGGCTCTGTCCTGGGCGATGCGAACTGCTGCAAGGGCACACACTGCCCCACTGACCCCATGCAAACTGAAGCGTGGTGCTTCCAGGGCAGCTGAGCCCGCCACTGGGGAGCCTGAGAGGTCTGCAAGGACCTCTCCGGCCTCTGCTTGGATCATCCGGTGTAACAGAAATTCGGGAGCTTTGACCATGGGCAGGGACCTGCCTCCTCTTGGCCAAAGCCTGTGCACAGGCTAGCACCGAGCTTCAGGTGTGCAGGAGCAGTTCAACCCAAACACCCCCCTCACTTGCTGCCACCGCTACTTCATATGACTCGGACGGGCCCAGTTGCACAAAATGGATTAGCAATTTAGGCTCAGCTACAGCTTGTAGCTACTTTCACCCTTGTCTTGTTAGCTGAAACACCATCTCCTTTTCATCTTCCTCTACCCTGTCAGGCCAGGTAAGTGTGAGTTTGAAGCCCATGTGCTCATCAGCTGGCAATACTTTCGTGGATAAGAATCGCATAAACTGTGTAAAGGCTGCCGACCCTCATTGGCTGGATTTCTGTCATTGAAGAGACAGACATGGTCCAGAGGGTGGCCTGTCCCATCTCTCTGAAAGAGCTGTCCCAGAATAAAATGAAATCTCTTTCTAGAAGTGCCCATCTTCCCCCAGCTGACAAGATTATCCAGGACACCTACACTTCAGACTGTATAATTTACATGAGCTGGATCCCATCCTTTGTGACCTACTCCAGAAAGGCAAGTCTTAACTCATGGCTATTTTAATGAATTAAACTCATTACTGACAGTGCTGAACATATATTCAGCATGCAGCTTCCCAAAACTGTCCTTGATATACTCAGTATATGAAACTAAATTATTTCAGAGTGAAACTTAGATGAAACCTGGTAACAGATGAGTATAAAAGTGATATTCTACCTCCCACCCCCCACCCACCTGCCCTTCTCATAAAGAGATAGAACTATTTCATTTCTGTGGGTGTACAGGTTAGAAAAATTGAAAACCTAAGTCTGAGTTAGTACAAGTTGGTGCAACTGATGCTCTAGCAGATTAAGTTTAAGGTATTGCTAGCTATTCATACAGATCTTTCAAATTAAATGTGTCAGCATGGGTGCAGAAAGTAATGCTGTGTTTTTATTCCTTCACACTTATATGGAGGTCCTACTGACAGTGTCATGCATCTATAAATCCTAAATGTGAGAAATACTAAGAGATTGTTTTAAAAATCTGATTATTTTTTAAATGCTTGCTTTATAGGTTGTCATTCACTGAGATTCACATCTTCAAATCTTTTTCTGCAACGATGGAGATGAAAAACTTTCTCTTAAGAAGAACAAAAAGGGAAAGAAGAAGGTTCAAATGATGACTAAAAGGAACCAATTAATGCAATTAAAAAGGATTTGAGGTGATCTGGAGTTGAACCTAAACCAGTTCCATTTATCCACAAAAATATTCCATCCAGGAAAAAGAGAGAAATCCAGTATCATCAGCCATTTTGGATATGACCAGGTAGAAGAATCCCAACAGGCTGCACTGAGACAGGAGGTGCAAGATGTAGGTGAACCCTTCTCAGAAGGATATTGTTGCAGCTGCAGAATGGAGATATAGGGTGCTACCTAAATGTTTCCAGATCAACAAGACAAGCCAAAAGGAAGGCAAGCATTTATTAAATTTCAAATGACATTTTTAAAAGTAGTTTGGAATGTCAGACTTGTGGAAACCAGGACATAATGCCATGAAAATCACTCTCCCTCTGCACAAACATTGTGAGAAAGTTAGATCTTTAACTACATAACCATATTCCCCCTTTTCCCTTGTGCATCTGCTTCAGTCGGCTATTGCAAGCCTACCTTTGCTTCACCTGCCTGTATGGATGTAAATGAGTGCTAATGCCAACCATGCATGCTATAAACTCAGGTTTTGTTGATACTGCTCACCAAAGCAGGAGCTGGGTTTATGCACTCCCAGCACATTAGCCTAGCCACAGTTCTGGCTTGGTATTTATGGATAACCAGGCTCAAACATTTGCAAGGGGATGAGCCTGGAGTACACTTGACCTCACCTGTGCCTCGTCCTTCTGAAACCCAGAGAAGGGAGGGACACTGGGGTAAGGGCTTGGGGACTTGGCTATGCCTGTGCCTGGCCATGGGCTTGGGGTGTGGGTGCATCTTGGGCTTGAGCTCAAGTCCAGCTGTCGGCAAAATGCAAAAACCCCTGTCCAAAAGCTGCCATCACACATGTCAGATTGGAAACTGTAACGATGTGCAGGTACCCACCAGGTGGTGCCAAACAAGCACAGGAGTTACCATCCCTAGTTCGCAGCGGTACCTTCAGCAAGGACCCTGTGCTCCTCCAAATGCTGTGGCAATCTGAGTTATTCCACATATAAACAGTCCATTTTTGTCATAGTAAAAATCAGTCCTAGGAGATACTTCTTGCAACTGTGTTGCTACCCTGCTCTTTGGAGCTGTATTCTATTTTTCAAGAAACAATATAGAGTAAATATGAAGGAAAGAATGCAAAAGAAATTACTGATGTCATTCATACATTTATTGAGACTATCTCCACTGACTTTTCTTTCCCCCAGTGTTGAAGAGCACTCATTTGGTCCTGAGATAAAATTTCAGTTGATGTTTCAGAGCTGAAAAGATTGTGCTTATCATCAATGAGCAGGAAAACTGATATTATAATAATGAAAAAGTCTGGGGGGTTGCTCAGCAGATATCAAGACTGAGAGCACAAAGCTTGGGATGGAAATATCCGCTGTTCTAGAGTGGAAGATGAGCTCTGATCTCCAGTAATACTCTCTCTTTCATAGAATCACAGAATGGTTTGGGTTGGAAGGGACCTTAAAGACCATCTAGTTCCAACCCCCATGACATGGGCAGGGACACCTTCCACTAGACCAGGTTGCTCAAAGCCTCATCCAGCCTGGCCTTGAACACTTCCAGGGATGGGGCATCCACAGCTTCTCTGGGCAACCTGTTCCAGTGCCTCACCACCCTCTCTGGGAAGAATTTCTTCCTGATATCCATCTAAACCTCCCCACTTTCAATTGAAACATATTACTCTTTGTCCTGTCACTACAGGCCCTTGTAAAAAGTCCCCCCCAGCTTCCTTGTAGCCCCTTCAGGTACTGGAAGGTGCTATAAGGTCTCCCCAGAGCCTTCTCTTCTCCAGGCTGAACAAGCCCAACTCTCTCAGCCTGTCCCCATAGCAGAGGTGCTCCAGCCCTCTGAGCATCATTGTGGCCTCCCCTGGACTCGCTCCAACCAGTCGATATTCTTATGTTGGGAGCCCTCTTTCTTCCACTTGTCCTCAGATTTGCTTTTACTAGCATGCCCTTTCTCCTACACATATCTTAACAATATTTTTTTTAGACAGTAAGAAACTGAAAAGGTTATCTTCATCTCTTGGATTTCCATCTCTTTCCTGAATTCCCTAAGAAGGACAGTTTACTCATCTATACCGAGCATTTGACTTCCTTTTGTCACTTTTCCATTTGACTCATTTCTGCCAAGGTATCAACTGTGCTGACTTCCCCTCCTGGATAGAGCTAATCTGCAGCAAGCAGCAGGAAAATCAAGCAGTTTTGGAGGCAGGAGATAAATAATGCAGTATCAGCAGAGGGTGAGAAGGGGTTCTCCATACATCCCTCTTTTGGGAGAGAGGGGAGGGGTGTTGCTTTTTGGGCTGTTTGGTGCTTTGATGCAAGGGAGAGGAAGAGATTTGGGAAAAAAATGCTAAATCCTGATAGCTTGTCCCAGATAGCCCTGAAGTATCATTTTAAAAGCTTTGAAAAAATTGTATGAAAAATCTTAAAGCCCAAGAAGCAATGGCCCACAGTACAGTTATCAAAGTTCAGTACTGTCCAAGGAGCAGTTTCACTGTAAGCCAGTCCTCTCAATTGTTACAAGGAATTGGTCCTCATACGAGGCATTGGGGTAACACAAATATAACCATTCTAAAGCAGGATCCTAAAATGCCTAGCTGAGGGGTGACAGAGTTTACAGATGTTGGAAGCAGAACACCTGCACCTGCCTCAGAACTCCTGGAACACTCTCCCAGGCCTGGGGCTCAGCACAGATGGCATGGCTTCACCTCAGAGATCCTTGGATGAAGTTGCCCAAGACCTGAGGTCAGAGGGGCAAGTGGCCTCATCTCAGCTAGATGGAGAGCTGCCTCGGGTTGAGCAGGGTCATAGCAAGAGAGGCGATGCTGAGTCACTCTGGGATTCCTGCGGCTGAGGCAGTAACACCTACTGAAAACCCCTGTTGCTCATTTCCAGGGAATTGCTGCCGAGACAAGGCAGGAAGAACATGTTTAATGTCATGGCTTTGATGTATGACAGAAATGGCAAGTTTCTGACCCCCAAAAGGAGGGTTGTAACTGAAAGCTCATTCCCATGTTACTGTTCTTGTGACAGTAATAAAGCACCTGAAACACCTCTGCAAAAAGGGAGCTTTTTGCTGAGACTTGGGCCAGGCGCCAGTCTTTTCATCTTAATGCCATGGCTTCATGCTGGTATTATGCTGAACTTTAACCTCATAAGTACAACAGAATGCAAAAAATAGTGCTTGGATTTCCTTTTGCTAGGAAATCTCATTCATAAGGACCATGCGCGGTTTTTTCAGCTGTTTCACAAACAGCTTTTGAAAAATGGACTTTGCATCACCTGCATGAGAAGGCAGAAAAAAAGGAAACACTGAATTGAATATTATTCATTGCTTTCCTTTTCCTTCCTTCTGTTTTAGCAATGAGGTCCTTGACCTCTACAGCCAGCTCACAACTTGTCTAGAAATTACAGCCAGGGCCTTGATTTACTACCAGGTCAGTTCAACATCCAACATTAAAAACTTCAAGCCATCCTTTTCTCAGAGCAGTTTCACTGGCACAGAACCAGTTTGAAGCTTTCAAGCAAGGACAGACAAAAATTTGACAAACGCAGTGTTCAATTTATTTAAGGCAGGACTTCTTTCCTACCATCTATTTAGAAAAGGTAGTTTTCACGACACATACATACACGAGGCAATAGAAAGCCATGTCTATTTGCTCTCATTTTATGGCATGGCTGGGTCACATTCTCAATCCCTAAATGAAACTTCACTTACACTGGCAACAAAGCTCTGTTTTCTCCCCATAGGATCTCACCAGAAACCAGACACTGTTAATTTTTACTTTGTTGTGTCCAGCTGAAGCTAAACCTATCTCCCTGTGTGGAACTGCCAAAAGTAAAAGACACTTAAAGGGAGTCAGCCAGACTACACAGACCAGTTCCTTGACTCCATTAAGACTTGTATACTGAGGTGGGTTTGGCAAGGCAGCCGTTACTGCACAGAAGATTTAGTCCAAATCATATCCCTACACTTGCCTGTGAATGGTGAGGTAGTGATAAATAAATAAACAAGAAAAAAAGTTCCTCTCATGAGAAGTGGAAAAGCTCTACATTATTCAGATTAAATCTCTCACCAGGGTGTAACTTGAGCTACAACAATGTCTGGAAAGACTAACATCTAGAGCAAGTGATACGAAGCTCATTTGCATGCTCATGTCAGCAATATCCTTAGTAATATTTTTAGTGCACTGAAGTTTCAAGTAGTGCATTGAAATTTTGTATTGAAATACAAATAAGCCCCATTGTTATCAAGTAACATTTCTGTTATGGTCTAACCACTGCCTGTAGAGAGACATATTTCCAAATTGTCTGCCTTTAACCCCTCCTGAGAGCAGTAAGTCCATACCACACTACAAAAAGTCATTATCTTTGTGGCTTGGTATGAAGTAAATGCAAATAAGGGTGATGTTCTCCATATTCAAGGCTTTTACAGGCTCCAGTCTATTCTACCTCATTACATCTGTAGACTCCTCTCTCTTCTCTACTGTGAAGGTCTTTTTTTTTTTTACATTCTGTTCTGAAAAGTTCAGCCACAGACAAGTGCTTCCTGAAAAGGACTTGCGCAGAAATCAACTTTTTTTGTTCTAAGGAACAAAATGGTGAGCAGCAGAGCGAGCCTCCTTCCAGAGATGATCAGAAAGAGCTCTGAGGTTTCTGGGAAGTTTAGGCTCTTTTGAGATTTAGGTTTGGTCTGAGTCAGAACAAAACTGTACACACACAGAATTTATATGTTTCTTAACCTTCTCACAAACCAAAGATTCCAAGAAATCATGATATTTCCTCAGATGAAACACATCTTGGGTGCTGCCCCTGTTACAGGAGGTTTGTGTTTCTGGAAATTTCATGTTTATTTGGTGCAGCAAACCCTCAAGGATTTTACCCAGTTACTTAGTATGCCCTTTGCCTGCTGCAAAGACAAATACATTGAAACCTCTGCTTCCAGCATGGGCTCCTCAGGCTACTGCCACACTGACCCCTGCCAGACCCTAACGCCTTTTCATGCTGCTGGCCCCACATGCCAGGACCCTGAGGGCCCTGGTTGGGACCCAGAGACTTTGTCGATAATGCAGTATGTTTTCAAGAAAACACTTCAGGTAAAACAACAGCATTTCTCAGTGATACTTGCAGGAAAAATTCAGACCAGCTCCGCTGCTGAGACCCATTCTCCAAGACTCGGGTGTGCAGCCCCCAGCTCTGTCGCATTTCCCACTCCTCAGGCCAGCCCTGCTGCAGCCTGGCTGGGTAGGTAGCCTGGGATCACACCTCTGGGAAACAGCCCACGCAGAAAGAGCTGGGAATTTCACTGGAGCAGCTTTACATCTCCCACATTCTTGGGAACTGCATTTACGACCAGATCCTCAGCCATGGCCTTGCCTGAGCTACACCATAGCCTGTGTCCAACCTTGTACCTGCTGATCATCCCCCCACGCGGGTCTTGCCACCACCCCCACCACTGTGGCCTTGCTGGGCACTTGCAGGGCCCTGGGCTGGCCCTGGTCTCCATCCTCATCCCATCCCTGCTGCCTTGCTGGGTGCTGATGGGTGGACCCTGGTAGGGCAAGGCATGGCCCTGCCATCCTTATGGTCACCATTGGGTCTTGGCTTGCTCTTATGGAGCAGCCCACCCTCACAGCCCCGGTGACATCCTTATGGGACTGTGAAAGCAAAAAGGATGCTCTTCTGCTCACTTCTCAGCTACTCCAGTTTGTGTTTTGGTTTTACAGGCTCCAGTAATTTTCTAAATAAAAATCAGCACACAAAACTGAGAAAAAAAAATCAAAATACAGCTGCTATGTGTGCGCACCTGGAGATGCAAGCACTTGATCAAAAGAGCACAACTGAACAGAAAAGGAAGTATTTTGGACATTTCTCATGAGGAGTTATCCTTTCAGTAGAGATGTACAGGCCTCAGGCTATGACGTTAACTCCCTGGCTATGGTGCCATGTCAACAGAAGAGTAGAGAAAAACCTGTAAAACTTCAGGCTCTGCTTTAATCCTTTAATGGGACTTTCAACAGAAGACATCAGTTCCCTTACATAACATGTCATCTTTCTCAACAGAATTCATACAGAAACTAGTGAAAACCACTGCTTTTCCAGTGACTCCCTGGGGTTTATCCTAAACTGTCAAGTAATTGCCCTGTGAGGAAAACAGTGGAGGGAAGAGGTAAAGCAGACTTTCTCACACTAGCTGTTCCACACTTCTGTAAAAGTAAGAAAGGTACATTTTTTCAGTTAAAAAAACCCACTTCCATCATAGCCTTTCCCTGTGGAAATAACCTTTGCTTAATTATAATTGATTGGATTTACCTGAAATAATTGAAAAGCTCTGTATATTGTCAACCTGAGTATTCATAAGCTCTGACTACAATGAGTGAGTATTAATTCAATAACATCTTCTCCATCTATGCACAAATGTACAGATGCCTCTTCACAGTGTCTGAAGTCACACGTCTGTCCCAGACAGTGAAAGTTTTCTGCAGAAAAGTCCGTTTTTTCCCCATGTTTACCAGCTGGCCACAGTGCATCAACACCAGTATAGGTCACCTTCCTCCAATCCACTATCCATCCAGCATCCACGTGTCACTCACCTTCCCTCACTCTCACCACACCATTTACACTTCCCCTCTCGGCAGCTCGTTGAATGCATGTGCATGCAGATGGACAAGAACAGCCTCTCTCCCTGTGGCAAACACATGTAAAATAAACTGAGCAGCTATCTGACTTTTGGTTTTTGTTGTTACACAGTCGCCATCCTACTCATTTCTGCTATTGAGGGCACCTTGGACACATTTCACTCTAGCAGGTCTTTGGAAGGGGATGCTGAGTGAAATGTTTCTTTATGAAGCCTGAGTGACTTCAATAGGCAAATCTGACTTGGGCTTTTAAATTACATGAGCAGTTCTGAAAAATTCAGGCTCTCTCTGAGATATATCTATATCTATCTCTCTCTCTCTATATATATATATGTATGTATGTAAAGGACTTGGCATCCTAAAACATGGGTGGAAATACACAACTGAGCAAGACCTAAATACACAGCCTAATAAATTGACTAGATCAGTTGTTATAAAACTGAAACCCTGTTTACAGAAAAGAGCTGTTGCCTTAAACAGGGAACATTTTCACATCTTTATTTAACCATGGTCAGGCCTGAATTCCATACAGACATTTTCAATAAAATGTGGCTTGGTACAGTATTCAGTTCAACAGAGGTTAACATAGTTACATAATTAATATAGTGAAATGAAAACACATCACTTATAATCCATGGAACTTTGGGGAGTATGTAAATCAAATATTCATCGGGGGGTTTACTCTTCAGCAATTTTTCTGACTGGCAGACAGATTAAAGATAGACCAAAATCTGGATTTAGCCTTGTATAACTCCAAATAGAACATAAAAAATAGCAACCACAGTTTCAGCAAACAAATAGGGCTGGATGGGCTCTTATTTGTTCATATCCTTTCACTATCACAGAATCAGTTCCATTTCTAATGTAAAATGTTTATCTAACTTCTTATTAGAAAGAATGATGTGAACTATAATTTCTTCGGGCAGTTTGTTCAAGTGCCACATTTAAATTAGAAAAAAAAGAAAAAAAAATTTTCCAGATGTGACTCTCCTTTACTCAGTTTGGAGCCTGGGACTCCTGTCTTATCCACGCAGACATAGACAATGAGCTCCTTCCTACATAAGCCGTCCAAACACTCTTCTTCTCAAGGCTAGACTGAACAAATACTACCACAAATCAAACACTTCTGTCAGTCAAACAAATTGTGAAGAGAATTATTTCTGCTTCTAGTGACTTTATAAGAATTTTTAGTTATTTATATAAGAATTTTAAAATAAATTATTATCTTACCTGATTTCTTAACACACATTGAATTTCTTCAGTCTTCTCTCACTGAATTCATTTCTGCTGTAGGATGCCAATAAAAACATGTGCTATACTGCAACACCTACTTCCCATTTTCATTTCTTTTAATCACCAACAAAGATATTTTAGAATATTTGCTAAAAGGATACACATTTTTTCCTCAATCCAAGTATCTATTTTTGGAAGATGCACCCATTACTCATGGAGCACTGTATGGCTGTTACACTCACCTTGCATCACAAACGCTGGAGTCACTGCCAGAGGTATTTTTCCAGAACAGACATATGGTTTTGCAGCACTGACATTCCAATGTATATTCACCTTCTCTTTAAAAAGCAAGAAAAGCCTCAGAGAATTTCTTAAAATACTGTTATCCAAATACAAAGAGAACACAAGTATAAGGGAAGCAATATGTTTCTCTCCCCATTACCAGCCTGATCTGTCCTTTTCATTCACCCATAATATTAGTTTTCCATGAGTAGAAAAAATAGGCAACCTGTTTCAATAGTGATACTTATTGAGATTAGGAACATGAGGATGTCCGAAAATGTACCAAGACTCATGCTCTGCAGCTGGTCAGACAGATGTCCAGTGCAAAGTGGCTCCATTATGACACAGAACAATGGTCTCCAAACTTTCTTGATTGTGCATCTTAAACAGTAAAAGAATTTTGAGTACCCATCCCCAGTACATGTACGTTTATTTATAAATAACTTATAGACATGTACTACACTATTAGTATATTATCTACGTTATAAAACCAACAAAAATAGAAATTAAAAAGGATGAAATAAAGATGAAATAAACATTAATTTAAAAAATTCTATTTTATTTTATTTAAATATTTTCTTTCTGCTCCCCAGCGGAGTGTCTTGCACACTCCTTGGGGTGTGTGCACCCTGTTTTGGAGACAATTGACATAGACATCACATTAGGTAATGCCAACAGTGGCTCCAGGATACTTAGCAGACCTCTGTTGTCCCTGTAAAATTGATTCCTATGCTAAGGTTTCTGCCTAAAAGATAGCTTTTGCATTTTTTTTTCCTCTTTCATTAAACCAGAGAACTTGTCTGCATTAACAGTAGTGTCCCATGCCAATCACATCAGGTAAGAATCACACCTGACTGGTGCAAACATCTGAAATTGGGAACAGGATGTCCTCTTTAAGGTCTATCTGGGTTGCTGAAAGAAATTATTACCTCAGCTATTCATTTACTCCTTAGCAGATTGATTGATGAACTCCTCTAAGAGAACTGCATATATTAAGTGGTAGAACATAGTAGCAAAATAGATCGGGGTAGTAATAAACTACACAGGGCTCAGTACTGGGGCCAGTTCTGTTTAATATCTTTACCAGTGACCGGGATGAGGGGATCGAGTGCTCCCTCAGTAAGTTTGCAGATGACACCAAGTTGGGTGGCAGTGTTGATCTGCCTGAGGGTGGGAAGGCTCTGCAGAGGCACCTGGACAGGGTGGATCCCTGGGCCGAGGCCAACTGTAGGAGGTGCAACAAGGCCAAGGGCCGGGTCCTGCACTTGGGTCACAACAAGCCCACACAGCACTACAGGCTTGGGGACAAGTGTCTGGAAAGCTGTCAGGTGGAAAAGGACGTGGGGGTGTTGGTTGACAGCAGCTAAATATGGGCCAGCAGTGTGCCCAGGTGGCCAAGAAGGCCAATGTCATCCTGGCCTGCATCAGGAACAGTGTGGCCAGCAGGACTGGGGCAGTGACTGTCCCCCTGTACTGGGCACTGGTGAGGCCGCACCTCGAATCGTGTGTTCAGTTTTGGGCCCCTCACTGCAAGACAGACACTGAGGTGCTGGAGCATGTCCAGAGAAGGGAACGGAGCTGGGGAAGGGTCCAGAGCACAAGTCCTGTGAGGAGCAGCTGAGGGAACTGGGGTTGTTCAGCCTGGAGGAGGCTCAGGGGAGACCTTACTGTTCTCTACAACTACCTGAAAGGAGGGTGCAGAGAGGTGGGGGTTGGTCTCTTCTCCCAAGTGACAAGTGCCAGGACAAGAGGAAATGACCTCAAGTTATGCCAAGGGAGGTTTTAGATTGGATAATAGGGAAAACTTCTTCATGAAAAGGTTGTCATGTATTGGAACGGGCTGCCCAGGGAGGCGTCTGAGTCACCATCCCTGGAGGTATTTAAAAGATGTGTTAACATTTGGACATGATGATCTTAAGGGTCTTTTCCACCCTAAATGATCCTATGATTCTATGATTCTATACATAGCAGCTTTCATAGCATTTGTAAAAATGAAAAAAACATTACATACATCCAGCTTGGCTTTGTTCATGCTAATAGGAAATAGAACAAACTGAAAGCATCAGAAGTGAGAAGATTCAGGAGTGAGAAATAAGCTGGGGCTTTCCAATAATTAGAAATCAGAAAGTGTGATGATCAAAACCAGTAGATATTCAGAGTTCTTTATATAGAACAGAAAACCCCATGTTAGTTTTAGATGTACTACTCATAACAATTAAGAATACTTCCTAAAAATAGTGGTAAGAAAAATAATTTTCCCTAATTAATGTAATTCTGATTTAGTGAAAGCGGTGCTTTGCTTGGAGATTTGCTTCTCTCATTCAGCTAGTGTTCACGCTACAGTGTCCACACCTATCACTTCTCAAGTCCCTCTTGGAAGTTTAGCCTCTCACTTTAAGCTACATTTGCTTTTTCCTCTATAAGGCTGTTGTCCTGTTTGTGATCTTCAAGGTGACATTTCCGTTTTGAATATTAATATTTGTTCTCTTGCTTGGTCATTATTTATATAAGCTAAATTTTATACTCTTGTTATCTATGAATTCTTTGTGTATGGCCTGTATTTCATTACTTTTGACTTGTTTTATCATAAATCAGATACAGTCCTTTTCACCTGCTGCACTGAGAGCGTAGTTATTCTGGGGCATTCTGCTTGAACTCTTGGTTTTTTGGATTATAAGTGGAGGTCAACAAAGAGACTAACACACTCTGTGTACAGAATCCTTCCCAAAAGACACTGCTCTATGCAAGCAATTTTCTTTGCTTTGATGCACTATCAAAATTTGCAGCCAGTTTCCTACACAGAGAACTGGTAAGGTGGAGAAAAAATCAGGTAAGTTTTGTCTTTCTGCTGTTTCTCAGGTCTACTTTAAACTAGTTCACAATTTAATTGAAGGGATTCTGAATCTGGCAGCAGTGCAGAACCCAAAGTCACATACAGGGGCGTTGAACTCAGTCACTCCATATATAGGTTAGTGCACTTTTTGAGCCAAGTTAAATGACCTCTTGCAGCATTGGCTGCAGCAGACTAAAATGTGGCATTTGCCCCTACCTCCTGCATAGTTAAATAAGTTGAGCTGTGCATGAAGGCAGCAGATGCATAAACAAATACTGATTTTTTCCTGTCTGCTTGTGGTATTTAATCTCCAGAAGAGGAGCCAAACAGGTAGATGCAGCTGATAACATCTCAAACTGAGGTAGGGACTTCTGCCTGACTCTGGCTGGGGAATTAGTTACGATCTGCCCACTGCCAGCCGGCAGCTGGGTGAAGGAGAAGGCATGGGGCGAGAGTCTTCGCTATGACAGATAAGTCAATTGGGTCAGGTAGCCTGGAGCTGGCTGACTGGCATTTGCCTTCTGCACGGGAGGTCACTCATAGGAACTGCTTCACTGACAGATCAGTGGACATGGTTGCCTCTGACCATGAATTCAGCAGAGGATGCCTGGACTTAATCTAAAATGAAATACCTGAAAAAGAGATGAAGACAACATGAAAATAATTGAAAAACACTGTTTATGCAAATGAAAACTTCCCCAAGTGCTTCTTACAGGTATTGTCACATGGCCTGAGACCTCAGCATCACACAGGCTGTAGAATATCATCCACTGATTCATGCCTTGTCGTTAGTAACTCCTGCCTGAGCAACAGACAGTTGAGAAAGGCATTCACAACACTTTTGTGTACTGGAAAATTTAGGTGTTAAACTCAATTTCCCTTACCTTTTAAACTCTTCAGTTTTAACAGCAGTAACCACTATCACATTCCTGGTGACCAGAGCCTGGACTAAAAGGTAGAGCTTGCTAGAAACTCAAATACCTCAGATTCATAACACTGAAGAGTTGCTTCTGTATTCGGAATATTCTGGTTTAACTATGTTGTAAAAATGTGCCCTGACATATTTTGTTGTGGGCTTGATTCCCCTCAGACTAGGATGGGAAATGAGCTTGGGTTTCCCACCTTATCTGAGGGACCCTATGAACTGTGAAGGTTCTCTGATCCTCCCACCAGAATGATGCTAAGGAAAAAAGCAACTGCTTGATCCTTGGGAGAGACAGCTTCAGCACTTGCCTGAATAGTGGTAGCCCAGCTCTGTGGGGAAGGATGACAAAGCTGTAGATAAGTTGAAGGGGGATTTTTTACAAAGGCCTGTAGTGACAGAACGAGGGGTAACGGGTTTAAACTGAAAGCGGGGAGATTTAGACTGTATATCAGGAAGAAGTTCTTCACAGAGATTGTGGTGATGCACTGGAACAGGTTGCCCGGAGAAGCTGTGGATGCCCCATCCCTGGGAGTGTTCAAGGCCAGGCTGGATGAGGCTTTGAGCAACCTGGTCTAGTGCAAGGTGTCCCTGCCCATGGCAGGGGGCTTGGAACTAGATGGTCTTTAAGGTCCCTTCCAACCCTAACCATTCTGTGATTCTATGATTTTATGATAATCACTGATGTGGAATTTAAATTCTTTGGGTCCTCTTACAATACTATAATCCACATTTTACAATAAGCTATATATATGTAAAATATTTAAACACCTAATCAGAAGGAAAGAAACTTGAAAAAAAATCTAGCCCTTAGCTCAGCAAGCAGAGGCTTTCTTTAGAAAGGTAGCAAGTGCTCTGGAATGCTAGCAAGGTTGTGAAGATAGAGAAATATCACCAAAATCTAGTTATTATTATGCCACCTATGTTTACAAGTGAAGGGTGGCAAATGAAGCTACAGACAAAAAGCTCTTAGGCTTTGCAGCTTTGCCCAGACAGATTTATTTCCTTTAAAGTCTTTTAAACCAAACAATTTGGCTGTTGTCATGACTTCCCCTTTTTTATAGGTCAAAGGATCTTGCAATCGTGACATTTTCCCTTTCTAAATCATGTCCTGTGACTCATAATTAGGTCCTCTTGCACTAACCTAAATAACTTTTCTCTTCCTTTGGTGCAAAGCTTGCTTCATATGGTTATTTCACAAGAAACTCAAGGAGAGACAACAATTAGGGTGTAGCATACATAGGTGAAAACATACTGTTAAGTTAGAATCTTTTACTCCTTTTATAATTAAAATTATTTTACAAGAATCTCTTATTCTCTCCCCACTTAGAGAAAACTCTCACTCTATCCTTCAAATGGGACTGACATTACATCAGCAATTGTTACTGCCCAAAGATATGAAATATAAGGCAACCTGTAATAACTTCCCTCTCCTTCTGGCTCCTCTTCCCATCATGCCTATACTATAAACACATAATTTCTTATTCACATTTGTTTTTATAGCACTCATACCTTCCTTCATAGTTCTGTCCCATGATAAAGATGGCTAGCAATTAATGATTGATAGGCTTCAATATATTACTGACTGCTGCAGAAATTGATACTTGGACATAAAACAGCTGATTTCTCATGCTCTATCACACAAATGTTGCAGAAATGCCTTCATTTATTTGTCACAGGGATCAGCTTTTTTATGTTAGATAACCATTTTATTTTTCATTTTGATTATACACTTCAAAGTAAGCTGTAAAATGAAAATACATGCCTCTGCCTAACATCTTCCAGGTCTACTCTGGATGATAAATTCAGTAAGAAACAGTGCTCAGACAGGCAAGCACTTTGCCCAAAGTCACAGGAGAATCAGTTACAAAACAAGGAACCAAATCAAAGCTGCTGCTTTAATCATAGAAATGAGCAATTTAGGAAAACCCAGACTGCAGCTTTTGTGTTCTTTGGATTTGTTACAGAAAGCCATAAGTGAAACTGAAGAAATCTGAATCAGCAACAGCACTGCAGAAGAAATTGAAAGGAAGAGCCTTTAAAAGATCTCAACAAAGAAACAGCTCATACTATGGGCACCAAGGACCACTGTACTTATATGCAATATATGCTACAATATGCTTTTTTGACATAACAGTGGTGGCTTTGACACTAGATTTGGAATACAAGCTATGTTTCCATAGTCTTCATTGAACATCGGCCACAGAAAGAAGGAAAGAAACCAGCACAAAAACATAGAAAGGAAATAGAAGATAAGTTTTTCTTCTTGCAGAAAATTATGTTGCCTGATTTTGCAGATGGAATACTACTAAAGTTAAAAATCAAGTAGGAAAAAAACCCCAAACCAAAAAAAACCCCAGACGATAACTCTTCACTATATTTTAGTCAATGGGATTTAGTAGCATGTATAAGAACTGTTTTACATACAGAGGTTGGTAAAATAGTACCTAAACTTTGCAGAATTCTTTGCCATTTTCCGTCAATGTCCTTCCATGATACATGATGTGTGGTGCCAGAGTTCTGCTTTGCAATCTTTCAAAAACCCCACAAACTGATTCAGAGTGAAAAGCCTGCAGTTCATTCCATTTGAAGCTGAGGTGGCCAGTGTTAACTCAGACCTCACAGGCAGGTAGAGCCCTCACTGTCTTGTAGCACTTGAACAGGGCCAGGTTGGGGACAGGTTCCTTCAACTGTTGAGTGATCATCAGACAAGACAAAGTGACAAACCAAATCTGAGATAAATCCAGGAAGCCCTCTCTCCATCTGTCCATTCATCTCTGGGTGTTGCAAAGTGGTTTTGCAATGGGAGGATGTCCATGATCTCCTTCTAAAATATGGCTGTGAACTGCTCTCTAAGATACTCTACTGCTTTTAACTGGGATAGAGTTAGCTTTCCTCATAGTAGCTAGTATGAGGCTGTGTTTTGGCTGTGCTGAGAAGAATACTGATAACATACGAATGTTTATAGTGGTTGCTAAGGAATGTTTATGTAAACTCAAAGATTTTTTTTCAGTTTCTGATACTGTACCTGTGTTCACAGCTTCTTCACTACAAGCAACTGAGAGAATACACTCAGGACAGCTGACCAAACTGAACTAAGGGGTATTTCATGACATAAAACATCATGCTCAGTATATAAGGGGGTTGGGCTGAGGGGCAGGGCTCTCTTGCTTTCTCTCTTTCTCTCTCTCAGGCACTGGTTTTCAAGCCCTTGGGCTCTCCCCCTGGTTCTGCTCTCACTACTCAGGGACTGGCTG
>NW_010245666.1:0-77308 GCF_000690775.1 Eurypyga helias | reverse complement strand
TGGTGTTGTCGGCAAATTTGCTGAGTGTGCAATTTTTATAGTTGTTTTACAACCAGAAGTTCTCTGTAGTTGGAGACTGAGGACCACTGTTGTTCTACAAGGCATTAAAAACTAACTTTACTTCAAAATACCTCATGAAATCTCTGTTTCTCTGTCAGATATTTCCCAAGAGTGCTGAATTCAATTCAGTACAGTGAATCCGAGAGATGTACTTGATTCCTGGCTTGGGATTCAGCTATTGATCTAATAGAATCTGGACAGACTGTGCTATTGTATTGAAATAACTGCATAGTCACTGACCTGCAGAGCTTTCCTAAGATGAGGTATTTGGAAGTTTGACAGCTGTTGATAAGATCTTGGCTTCAGCAGCCAACTGAGAAGTCTCAGGATACAAACAGTGAAATAGGATGAGTCTGTTCTGCAGACAAAAGCCATCAGAGTTGTGTGAGTCACAGTGCTGATAGCCTGTTGTTTCCGATGGCTCTGTTCTGATTGACACTATCCTAGCCCTGAGTTTGGTTACTATTAAGTCAATGGGAATTTTTTCCAGTGTCTTCAAGGCTACCAGTGCAGGATGGTCATTTAAACCCATACTGATGTGAGCAATTGCATTGTTTTTTCTTACACCAGATATCCAATGGCAACACCACTGTGCATAAAAAAGGTTCATCTGAGTTAAAAGCTACCAGAATGGGTCTTTATTCGCTCCTATTTAGAACAGTTAGATTTACTGCCTTGAGTTCTGACTCCAATTACAAACTTTTAATCATCTTTCTTTTGGAGTATGTGGACATCCAGGAGATCTGAAGTCACTGAGTTTGCAAAATAAGAATCAGTATCAATCAAGAAAGAAGATATAGCATACTAAAAGCAAATGATGTTATTATGATTGATCTTAAACATGTTTGAATAAGTTCATAACAAGGCTGTGTTGGTGCATTTTGTATTCTATGATAATAAGGTGTATTTTTGTACTTTGTGGTCCAGTGTCATCCCCCATGAGCGCAGAATATTAACAATACTGCAGTGGCTAACCCTTCCGGACAACGAAAGGTAATTCACTTACTGTCATCTGCTGTTGGTTAACTGCTAGCTTGCCTTTTCCTTAAAAGTAGCAGGAAGAGCAAGGGGAAATTTAATTCTAAAAATAATTTTTGTCTGTTACACACTATCACTGATTTAAGGATTTGTTTGTGGTTTTGTGTTCAGGGTTTTGGTTTTTTTTTAATTTCAGCTTTTAACCATCAGCATTTTAATTCTTCTCAATAAATGTATGGTATGAATTTATTTTTTATCAAGAAGCATTTAGTTACATGGATTAGCTTGGATTGTTCTTATCCTACTGAGTCTGATATGGTTTAACAACCTTACAGGCAATGGCAGTTGCAGAACTGGACCCTGAGGACTGGGAAAATGTTAAGATTTTAATTATGAGTATTTTTTAGTACACAAGTTCCCACATGCTGCTGTCTGCAAAGCTCAGGCGAGCTGCTGTTGTAATCTGTCCTACAAGACTTAGAAAAAGTGTGTCCTCAGATGGTACCCAGTGTGCCTCCCTGCATGTGTTCTTGAATTTAATAAGACTGTAGAACAACTAATTGCTTAATCATACCATGGAAACATGATCGAGAAATAGTTCTTTTTCCGTAAAGCCAACTCTCATTGGAAGGTTGACTTGATTTGACGTGACCTAACAGGTTTGGGGATTTTTTGTTGGTGTTGGAGGACAGCTACCCAGAACAAGACCTTTCTTTCTTTCAGGCCTTACGTTTATGCTTTCTACTCTGAGCAACCAGATGCTGCTGGCCACAGATACGGTCCTTTCAACTCAGAGGTTAGTACAGATTTTCTTCTGCAGAAAAAACATGTGTCTCCAATACATTTTTGGAATACTTGCCACTGCTCAGAAGTAACATTTTTAGCAACATGTTTTTCCCCCCATTTCTGCAGTATGCTTCCCCTCTGCCAGAGAAAGCAAAGTTATTGTCTAAAGGGTTTATCATGTGAGATTTACTTCTGAGAGAAGGAACTGCCCGTGCCTTTCAGGAAGCTATTTCTCTGTGTGATATGATAATGCAAATTGAAAGATTTATTTGGCAAAGACAGGACTATATTTGGATTCAACAGCATAATTTAACTTTCCTCTAACAATTTATACTTCTTAAAAGTAATAAAATATAACGCAGAAAATATTGAGGGCAAAAACACAGAGAAGAAAAAGCTTCCTTTAAAGCTGACAGCCTGCAGTAGCCGAAGTAATAATTCCAGTCTGTTGTGAACTGTAAAAATCTGCTATTTCCAGTTTCATATAGGCCCTACAGGGGTTCAGAAAGCTTTGCCAGTAGAGTTCTCTCAGGATCAGACTGCTGAGTTCAGAAAAAGCTTTGAAGCACCGTAACATATTGTAATGAAAAAGTATGTGCAAAACACTGCAGTAGCTTAACCCCTTGTTTGAGCTTTGGGTCTCTGGCTGGGACTGATGAGTACTGCTTCCCTGCCAGCACTGTCCAAGTGGCAAGAACTTATATGCTTCTCTGGGATTTTTGGAGAGGGAAAGTAAATTCTGCACCTACTACTCTGGATTTGGATGGCTGGGATCTGGCATCTGCGATGATCTCTGATGTCTGGCAACGATCCCGGAGTTTCAGTACAGATACATACCTGCAGATTAACATCACAAGACTTCAGGAGTGTTTATATCTGCTTTTTAAAGGGTAAATAAATGTTTGCAAATCTTCAGAAATGAGGAGTGTTTGGAAGGTAATGCAAATCTCCCCGAGCAGACAGGTACCCAGCAGTAGTTTCTCGTTTGTTTGATATATATCTGATGGTTGTTCTCTGCTGAAGAGAGGAAAGAGAAACAGCATTAATATTTTTTAATATGCTTGAGTTACTTGGGCTGTTGAAATTAGTTTGCAGTGGTTATGAACTTGCTGTAGGTAGAATCCCTGTTGAGCCATGGTCCTAGAGAAGCAGTTGTGAGGAATTATTTCAAACCAGCACTGAAAACACCTTACTGGTCAGGAAGAAGTAGTCCTTTTTCTGTACAAGTGGTGTTTAAAATCTGCCAACACTCTTGCTATATTGATATATCTCCATGTCATTTGGCTCAGAACAGGAGAGATGTTTGACTCAGTGTGCTGGTTTTCGTTGGGACGGAGATAATTTTCTTCACAGTAGCAAAGTATTGGTAATGAGAGCTCTCTGATTCAAGGGTATATTACTCAGTGATGCTTTTATACTTCCTCTTATTCAAGTTCTAAAATATTATGTGTGGCTTATGACTGATAACTCTAATTTTATTTATCTGTAGACAACCACTTCCTTCTGAACAGAGTGGTGGGGCTCTTTACATGGATTTAAAGGAGAATATGAAGATGTTGACATTGAATTTGTTCTTTAAATTGTAGTCTTTAACAAACCAGTTTAGCATTCAATGTGGTAATTTAGTTTCAGGTTAGTTATAAGTGTCCAAAAAGTGATTTGTAATTGTATCATCATAGGAAGAGTAATTATAAAAGCAAAAGTCCCTCAAGAGCTCTTATTGTTTGGGGGTTCTTCTGGATGGTTATCTGGAGGCTGACCTCTAATCACAAGGCCAAGCTTAGGCTCTTAAAAATTGTGAATTAATAGCTTATGAAAGTTTTACAAATAAAATAATTTATGCCATTTGCATTAAACACAAGAGCATGAAATTTGTTTTCAGGAAATTGAGAACAGACGAGTTAGCAGATGAGCATGTATGGGTTTGCAGTTCAAACAGTGGCCATAACTTTGTGAATGGAAATTTAAATAAATGGATACAGCTGTGTAACTGTACAGTGGCTGAGATTTGCTCGGGCCCTGGTTCAAGATAGAAAAGCTAGGAAGTATTTTATATTGTTTCTCTTGACACTGTTTTCAATACAATTTTTAGGAGCTATGAAATGTACATAAATCAGCTGGAAGAAAGTCCTCAAAGGGATCCCTTTCTGCTGCATCTTTGATACTGAAAGCACAACCTCCCTGTGAAATGATTCTTTTCTTTTATACAGCTGGCAGCAGTTGGACAGTTGGAAGAGCACTGACCACTTAATTTTATTTCATGCAAAGTCAGATCAGCCAAACAATAGCATTTGAAAACAAGCTCTTAATAATTCTGTTATATTTAAGATGAGCTTTTTACTTCTTCTTTTGAAGAGTGAAGATTTCATGCTGAGTTTTTCCTACTGCATTTAGTAGCTTGAGGAATAGTTTTATACCATGAAAACCTTCAAATCTTTAAAATGTCCATTAGAGTAAAGCGAATGTTTACTAGACCTTATTATACCAAATAATATTTTTAATGTATAACTTTAAAGGTCTAATGTCATCCATTACTGATAATTTTCAGCTTCCAGACTTCAACGGACAGCACTTAGAGCTTCACAGGACATGCACAACAGCCTATGTGCAGAGTGTCTTAAAAGCTAGCAATGAAGGGACTTAGATGCACCTAAAGCTTATTGGTGAATTGGCAGTGTTGTTGATATAAATGGAATACAGATTACAGCCAGTGTCCACTCGTGTAACTTTGCATGTCCTCTAACGTTATGAATTGCAGTGTAAATGAGATGGTTGTCTAGGTTTTGGGGTGGTGTTTTTTTGGCTTTGGGTTTGGTGGTTTGTTGGACATGAATAAACTTCTCAGGAGGTATTTCAGTGGATTCCATTACGTTTCCAGGAGTAGTTATGGGAGTTATCAAATATGTGCTTGCTCTTGATTTACTTCTGCATTTTTTTTTTCTTTCCCTCTGCGCTTCTGCAGTTGAACTCTGGTAGGTTGGTCCGTCCGGGTCAAGAAGCAGAGCTTTGGCTGGCTAGTTACCCTTGTGTTGTTACAGTTCCCTTCTGTAAGCGGGGAGGGATTGGTTTCCCTCCTCCATAACTCTGTTCTGACTCTTCTCAAGCAAGACTAAGATTTGGCTGGTTAATAAGAACTTGGCTTTTTTTTTTTTTACTCTCTCTTAGCTAACTTTTTTTTTTTTAAAGTTAAATATTCTAGAAATATACTACCATAAGAGCTCTAAAACACGTCGAAATCTGGCAGTGCTAAGCCGTTCCTGCTGCTCCTCTAACATGCTGTTTGAGACGGCCATTTCCAGTGTTCAGACCTGGGTCTCCTGCACTCGCGCGTTTCTGGCACTGTGGAGCTCTGTCTGAGCCGATTCAGAGACAGTAAAACGAGAATCCTTCCTTTCCTTGCCGCTCCTCTCATCAGGACTGCACAAAGCTTGAAGCGTTTTAAAAACAGAAAACTCTGGTGCTGCTTTATTAAAATGCCTTTCTGGAGAGAGACGAATGAGACTGGACTGGAATCTCCTTTCCAGCTGCTTGCCTTGGAAGCAATGAAACAGCATGGCAGATGGTAACATCCCCTTCCTTCCCTTCCCTGTTTACACAGCTCTGTAGCTGAACAACTGTGAGAAGCTGCCTAAGTACATAGAAGTAAAATAGCATAATAAATCTCCGACTCTTCTCAAGCCCACTCAGCAGCTCCATTATACACAACGTATCAGTCACCATCTCCCAGTAGGCGAAATCTATCACCGCTTCACACGCGATCCCGAGCAGTGCCAAGAGCCTGCAGCTTGTGTTGAAGTCAGGGAGAGTGCTGGAGTTTAAAAGTATGAGCGACTTGATTAATGGAATAGTAGTTTTTCCCAGTTATGTCTTTAATATTTTTTCCCTTCTACAAGTCTCTCCCAGGTATTTGTGCATATGAACAATACCATGACCTGACAAGATGCCACACCGAAAGTGCTAGGAAATTAAATTCTCAAATTGCCCATAAAGCTGGTAATAAGACAGTGCAGCTTTCTGGTGCACTGCCACTACTATGCCCTGCCTAGCTGATTTGAAGGATAAAAGCTCCATGTGAGCTGAGTGTCACCTCTCTACCTTTGGCCTGCAGTCCCCGAAGGATGGGTAGCGGGGTTCTGGTGATGACAGTGGGGTGCACAGCCTGGCACACGATGGTGACACCTGCTAAAGATACTGATGGAACGTACCTACTGTCACTGACTCTCAGCCAAAAAGTGTGTGTAGGAACCTTGCAGAAAGCCATTTGGAATGGACAGATGCTGGTACTCATACCTCATCCAAGTGAGAAGTTGAATTTCCACCAGCACTCTACCCTAGACACTCATGGAATTGTATGCAATGAATTTTGCTTAAATTAAAATTAAGTTCATTTAAATTTGATAATATTAATGGCTTAATATTTGATCAATAAATTTGATCACTACCCCCTCCCCTCCCCCCCCTTAACTATGTATTTTCAAAATCAGAAGGCCCATCTATCTTCTGAAACACGGATTTCATTTGCTTTTATGCTGTCCGCTCTTGTAACTGCTGTTCTGCTTTCAGTACAATTTGGTGGATTCCTCCTTAAAGAGAGACAGATCCTAAATTGTCCAAATGCCTCAATTTTTGAAAGGGCCACAGTATTCATGCATCAACATTAGCTGGCACAGGTAGTTTACTATCTGATGTGAGTCGAGACAGGCTTTTTTTCTGAGTCCAGACATCTCTCCCCGCCAGTACAGGAGAGTAGTTATGGCTCCCCTCTTACTCCGCCTAAGAGACCTAAGAGAAAGCTTCCTCCTAAGAGGAGACAGGAAAGACCACTTGCAGCTCCAAAGAAAGGAAGAGGAAAAGTACATAGAGTGGATCAATATGCTGCGGAAGCTCGTCGGAAGAAAGTAAGTTTACGTATGTTCCAAAATTTTATGTTGGAAGTGCCAATTTTTAGGCACTACTCTAGCTTTATTTTTTTCAACTTGGGAGTTCACTCTGTGCTTCAGCTTGGGATTTTGCAGATTAAAATTTTATAAATGTATTGAAGGACCCAAAGGGAAGCAGCCAAAGCAGCCCAAGTCTTCTGGGAGCTTTGTTTTTCTTCTTTCAGACTCTGTTTGTGTTAGGGAAAGTCATCTTTATGCTCTCTTTATAATTTTAAATCCAGCCATCAGCTGGAGGCTACGTCAGATAAATCCCTGGGAAGACATGACCAGTGTTGCTAACCCTCCTGAGCTATTACAAATTCTGCAATATATTGTAGCCTCCTTAACTCCCCAGCTCTTAGGAGACTGGTGATTATTTGAGATTCTGTGTCTAGTCATTGTGGTTGTGGAAAAGTCCTGAAAATGTGACTCATAAAAACTTAAAGGAAAAGAACTTCAAAAACTTGTTTTAAAAATATATTTTAAAGACAGTTTCTGTCACTGGAGGGCAAAGGATTCTTGATTACATGATTTCTGAATGCTGTATTTGCAATAGAAGTGGTATCTAAGTCTGTTTTCACAAGAAAAAGGTCAAAAAGAAATTGCCTTATTAGGAAAAGGTACAAGTGGAGGAAAAGGGTATTCCTTAGTGTACTGTCTTTCTCCACCTGGCACTAACACACACACTGGGAGAGGTTAGAGACCATTTCAGTATTATTTTCCTTTCAGAAACTTAACTAAATATTTAATAAACTCTTCAAATAAACAACCTAAATATTTCTCCTTCAAGCTTTAAGAAAAAGCCTTGACACTGTATCCTACAAGAAGCTGTGAACACTCAATAGCTTTTTTTGTAGGAGTGTTTTTTGTCTTGTTGCATGATTCAAATTAGAACAGTTATTTTGAGATAAATTCTTTAATAGCAGACAGGGACACACAAGAAATTATCAGATATAAGAAAACGAGAATTTACCTGAGAGGAGAACTGATAAATGCTATAGACGATGTTGTTATTACTTTCTAATTTGCCATTCCAAGTTATAGCCTTCTGACATGAAGCATAGTAGACACCTTATAACATTCCCACTGATGTGAGCATATGGAACTTTTTTTTCTCCCCGTCTCTGGATGAAAATTTAATCCAAACTTAACCTTGATAAATCAGCTGTGAAAATTTATCACTGTTGTTATGGAAAAAAATACCCTAATATTACATGATAGTTCCCATCCTATCTTTGTCTTTTGGGGAGCTTTTGAGAGCAATGGAATATAGTACAGACTGGATCCTGTCAATTAAAAAACCAAACTAAAACAAAAACAACAACAACAAAAAACCAACACCAAACCCCCCCCCAGATCTTTCTTCCTTCTAATCAAGCTTATTCTAAAAGAAAACCCAGGAGAGAATCCAACTGTGGTCTTTATGTCTCAGGTCCCATTTCCAATGCTTTCACCAGCTATTGTAGCACAGTCGTAGAAATACGTATGTATTGAAAGAGAAAATTATTGTGTACAGCCTTCCAAAGCCTTTATATCAACATATTGGTAAAGAAAGGTATATGGAAGAGTTTTATTTGTTTACTTTGGGACTTGCATCTGGGAAAGAACATAATGTGCAAGAACAGCATGTCCACACAAAAAATCCTTGCCTGAATATACCACCTAGAGCCAGCCTTAGCCTGCAAAGACCATTTGGTGGGAAACCTAACTGTTGTATAGAATAGTAGGAAGTCGCTGAATTTAAAAAAAGAAGAGAGACAGAATGCGATATGAAGAAATATTGGTGAAGGCCTTTCTAATAGCTGTTTTGTACACAGGTAGTGAGAAACACAGAGTTGAAGGGGTTTTTTTGTGTGGTTTTCAGGTGAGGTTTTTGTTTCTTTTAAACACAGGATTCTTCTTTTACACTGAGTTTCTTAGTTTCAGAAATGTCTCTGCAGGCTTACAGATGAAATTGGTGAAGAGGGCAGCTAAACAAAATTACCACTGCTCATAAATCCTTGAAATCTCTGGAAGTATTGTTGCTCTTCCATATGTTGCAGAAACTGTTCTTCCTGTTCCCCACACTCTGATTCCATCTCTCATGAGCTGCTTCTCCCTTGTATTTAAAGTGTCACTTGGGAGATGACATTTCCTGTCTTACCTTGTAGCCTGTCAGGCTTGTTTAACATCCATCCCTCAATGACTCAAGCAGAGGGAGAGTTTTTGAACCATCTCTTTCTGGGTCACACTAACATGGTGTTTGTTTTTTCTTCTCAGAAAATTCTGCCAAAATGTAGGGTTCTTTTCTCATCCAAAATTTGTTAGCTTTCTGTTTGTCACTGGGAGGATGTTTTGTTGTGGATACTTGGACCAGCCAAATCAAACAGACAAGCAAGGAGGAAGTTGGCATATAGCGACAAGAAATGTTTGCTTCTCAAAACCAAAACAAAACCCGAGTCCTCTGTCTAAAATCTTACTTGAAAATGTTTCCCTTCTCTGTGCCATCTGGTAAATAATGTTTCAGTTTCTTATAGCTGAAAACACAATCCTGTGAACGTGTCTCAGTGTTTTCTGTTTTGTTTCTTAATGAAAAGAAAATTTAAATGAAGAAATCACAGTACTGTATCCGTGTCTTCTAGACTTGCTGACAATTTTGCCAAAACTGTCATTTGAGATGCTGGAAACTCTTGGCTTTGAAGCTGAAGAATGCTCCCTCCGAGCCCTGTGTGCTACTCAAGTGACTTGTGTGTTGTCATCCTAGCATCAGATGTCCTTTGAAGTGATTTTCATTAAGTGACTTGGCATATGAACCCCAAGTCCAAAGCTTCATTTTATGTTTCGACTAAACCATTCACATAAAATAACCTTTACTGCTATTTATCTACAAGAAACAAACTGAACCCCAGTCACATGCATTTGTCTGCTATCTATAGTTTTTTTATCAAATGTACTTGTGTCCGTGGGAGGCCTGAGATTAGCCATGAAGATTTTCTGCTGTCTCGTGTCAGCATCTCAGCAGGGCTTTCTCATGATGAAATCACAGTGTAGATATAGGAAAGGAAATGCTCTGATATTTCAGGCATAACAGCTCAGCCAAGGCTTTGCCTCTTGACCTGGATGGTTATCCTATCAGAGTTTTGCCAAAGGACATCCATTTGTCAAAGAAGGGAGAACATTGCAATGACAGAATTATCATTTTTCCTCTCTGCATATTCATACAGATGATGGTGAACCCCCTGAGAGAGATTGACAAGACAGTAGGACAACTAATGGATGGGCTGAAACAGTTGAAACTACATCGATGTGTCAATGTCATCTTTGTTGGTGATCATGGTAAAATAAACAATATTCTTTACCAATATGTAAATGTTTGAGCAATGTAGCTGCACCTATAGTAAGTGGCTTAAATAGAAGTTTAATTTAAGATATTTTGGTGCCAAATCCAGCCAGTCAGCGTAGACGGCCACTCAGCTTGTCACTGGAGGACACTTCTCTTTTGTAACCACAACCTTGGTATTTACATCTCCACGGAGAGTTTTCAAAGCCTGGCATTTTTTGTATCACATCCAAGTGCAGCTCTCCTTGCATGTGTTGGAAGGCTGTAATGTGCCCAGAGTAATCGTTCTGAGAGAAACACTTCAGTAGCACTGTTCTCCTTTTCATGAAGAGAGGAGTAGGACTTTAGAGTGAGACATTTCAATAGCAATTACTGGGTCAAGTTATCCTACTAGGAAAAAGACTGGAATATCTGTCAGGAACTGTGTCCACCTTGGATGGAAAATGTAATCAAAATAATGGAGAAAAAAGGAAAACAGTTAGAAGATATTTCGGGGTCAGATGGAGAGTCACCCAAAAGCAGAGATATTATTTGGTAGGTGTCATTCGTTTGGGCATCAGAAGAAACTTTACAATAGAAGAAATAGTAAATACTAGCAAAGATAGAAAAAGTTTTGTTAAAGAAAAATGTGACCATATTTGAAATAAACCTGCTTTTGCATAACTTTCTAGCGATACTACCAAAGGTCCTGTTCTGTTTAATCTTTGTTTATGAAAGTCTCACATGATCTGCTACATTAACAATAAAACGGAATATGCCTCTTTTCTGGCTGTGGGGAGGGAAGGGTAAGGGGCAGGAAGGATTTCCAGGGGAGGCAATTTGGTGCTGAGAATTGCCTGTGACTGGTAATACATTCCTCCCCACCACAAACGGCTGTAGGAGAGAATTGTTTTTCTGCGGCTGCCTTAGAACAGACCACCAACGGACAATACCTTTTTTGTGCGACTTCTCTTAAAATCCTTTGTTTAAGAAAAAATAATCCCAAAGCAGTACACTAAACTAGAAACAGACTTTGATTTTTCCATGAGCTTAGTTTGGAGATATGTCAGTGCACGCACAGTATATGTGGTGACTGTTTCTATAACGTGGAGACTGGTATTTCTCTTGTGTAGGCAAGTGCTAAAATCCTCCCGAGTTTGGCTTCTACCAGTGTCTGATGTTGGAATTAGATGACTGAAAAGAACAAGAATAAGATTAATTATCCAAAAGAAAAGAATACATAGACTGTTTTGGAAAACATGTTTATTTTCAAGCTGGATTAATTTTGCATTTTCCCTCTGCAGGGATGGAAGACACTACTTGTGAAAGAACTGAATTTTTAAGCAACTATCTGACTAATGTGGAAGATATCATTTTGCTCCCTGGTTCTTTGGGTCGAATTCGCCCTAGGTCTAGCAATAACCTAAAATGTAAGTTAATTTAGTTGAACCTCTCTTGGCCTGACTCCACCCCTTACTTGGGCTGACACTGTACAAAGGGTGTAAATTCACAGTGTTTCAGAAAAACAGTCATTGGGAAGCTCCCTGAAGACCAGCTGCCCATTCCCTTCTCACAGACCCCACAGTCACAGAGCTGTGTCAAGTCGATGGCTAAAAATTCTGGGTTAAATCCCACCTTTTTATGGCAAGGAACTCGAAGCCAGTTTGACACACCAGCTTACATGTCATTGTAAGTTATGTATTCATGCATTTCTCCCCTCTGTCAATGGAAACGGGAATTGAGGGATCTAAGGACCAGGTGGATTTGGTGTAAAAAAAGTGCCCGGTACCTTTTCTGAACTAAGGGAAAAAGTGAATTACTAATTTTGAATTCAGTATCTTCTTTATACTTTTGGCACAGATGGGTGGGTTGCTAAACAGCAACGGGCTGGGGACGTAGAAGGATATAAGGGAGCTGTAAAGCATGCATGCAGGCCCAGTGCTGACAGAAAAACTTGCTGTTTTTGTACCAGATAGCTGAGGCAGCCAACTGACACTTGGGTATACTTAGGCAGAGAAGAGCTTTCACAAAAAGTTGAACTTTGAGAATTTCTAAAATAGCAGCAGAAATCACAAGAATGCGGTGAAAATCTCAGATACGGCTTTATTTATGTGGGTTTTTTTTTCCTATAAATTAATTTACCTGAGTATTTATACTGTAGGAATATGGGATGAGTGTGTAAAGTTCTGTTGAAAGTAGTGCATACATTGATAGACCTTACTAGTCTACCATAAAGACTGAATTCCTGCACTTCAAAGTCTACTGAAAACTTATATTTCAGTTCTTCTGAGAAGATTTCTTTTAAAGATCTTTCAATGCTTGAATTCCCAAATTGCTGAGAAAAAGTACTTTTCGTTTTCTTTGGAGGATGAATGGCAATATCTTCCAAAAAGACCAGCTAGTCTGTCTGACCTCTGAGTCATACTCCTGGTGTTCCCACAGCACCATTTCCACGGCTTCCTAGTTTGAATATTTGCGATTGCTTATAAATCAACGGTTTGAGCATAGAACTAAGCAGCATATTCTTTAGTTTGATAACTGGGGTTTGCCCCCTTAAGTGGCAAATTACCATCTTTTTTATTGTCCCTCCATTTTCTTACTCATAACGGTTGCCTCAGTGCCTGCAGACACAACTTTGCAATGGATGAGCCTGTAACTTGTGTTTACAGATTCAGTAGAGCTCATTTCAAGCTCTGCAAGATTGTGCCTTAAGCAACTAATACAGTAATAGTTAAGAGATTTTCATTTACTAAGATTTTTTCTTAGCCTGTTTTTTCTCTCAGGACTGAAAATGCTTCCCCCACCCCCCCCGGAAGAAGACTGAGTTAGTGTGCACTGTTTCTGGTTTTGGGCTTTCTACATCTTGCATGTCCCTTTCATACTCCCAAGAGTTATCCGGAATATTTTACTGTGGCTTTTCACTTGCTCTGTAGTAGCCTATGAAATACGTAAAATGTTAGAAGAGACCAAAATGCTACATACTTCTCCCACTGCTTCTAAGGAAGTGCATTGTTGCATTCAAATGGGTTTTCAAGGAAAGTCTTTGTGTTTGGGGCTGATTTTTTTCATTTTAAAGGAAAGTTGGCAAAAGACTTGAAATCATATGTTTTCAGAAAACAGAATAAATATTAAGCTGAGGCCTGAATCATAAAACAGTGAGCAACATTACCTAAGGAACTAAAATATCACTAACTAAAGGTTCTACGGTTAAACTTCAGTCCATAGTCAGGATGTCTTATCTGATATATATATATACAGTGTCCTTTTAGTAAGCATCATCCAGTTTTCAGGAAGAACGCTTCTGTAAAACTACATTATTACATTGTGTTTTTTCCTGCAAATCGTTAATATTTTATATTTTTGTCTTTTTTTTTTTTTTTTTCCTTAACAGATGACCCTAAAGTGATTGTTGCCAACCTTACAGTAAGTATTTAGGACTGGGAGATATCTCTTCAGCATTCTCGCCTCACTCTTTAGGCAGGAAAACCAACCATTAATATGAATAAAGAGTGTTAAATGGTGCCCTTCATGAGTACAGATTAATATTTGTCATAAATTCCACTGTTTGCCTTCCCAAAAGGCTTTTATAACCTTTTTGGGAAGTGCAGAGCCAGAATCATCCTGACCGTCTTGACTGCCTGAATTGAGTCTATTTATTCATTCCTTCAGAAATGGAAAGTAATCTTTTAGGGTAAATATTTTACTAGCACTTTGAAGACGCTGAAAAAGTTCATTTGATAGCCTTCAACTGTAGGCTTGCTTTTAATGGGAAAAAACTGTTTAAAATAAAAGTTGATTAAAAAAAAATACCAAATTTTGTAACCCAGTGCTTTTAAATGTATCTGCGGATGAGATGTATTTTGATCATTCTGCTTTCCTCTGAAACTTAAGCTTTGGTCCAGTTAGAATAATATTCTTCATCCGTGAGTTAAGTAAGTGCGATGTTTTGCATGATGCTTTCAAAAAGACTGTCATGAGAATTAAGCTTTCCAAATACATCTTTAAATGACTCACTGGGCCCTGGTCTTATGTAAATATTGCACAGAAAGGGCTGGACCGCATGCTCTCGAAAACACTTTGTTTTCAAGACATCCTCAATAATGACCTGAACAGCTTGATTTCTGTAGCTCCAGGTTTTGTGCGTGTCTAAGCTAACTGATAGCAGTGTCGTTTGTAACCATTAATTTTCAGTGTAGAAAGCCAGACCAGCACTTCAAGCCTTACTTGAAACAGCACCTACCTAAACGCTTACACTACGCTTACAACCGAAGAATCGAGGATGTCCATTTACTGGTGGATCGCAAATGGCACGTGGCAAGGTAAACTCTTCCTTTTGGCTTCCATCATGGTTTTCAGCTTTTTTTTTCTGAGGACACAAGATGCCTGGGATTACCCTGCCTGTTAGCATCCCACTCCTCCCCCTGAGGCAGGGGAAATTTTGAACTCCCAGTGATGTTCAGTGACATTTCATGCAGGAGAATATGGCTTGGAACATGAAATTGTTTTAACATTGGGGAAAATCAGTAGCTGGATAGAGGGCAGAAACCCAGATTAGTTTCCCCACACAGCTGTGTTTCTTTTAACGGTGTGCTGGTTAGGTCATATGTAAGATAGCTCATATATGGGAGCTGGTAAGCTTTTTTAATAATGTGCAAGCTTATTCCAACCAGGAGGTGGGAAAAACGGAAGGAAGGGGAAGACATCTGTGATCGGGGGAGGTTAAGGAACAAGGGGCTGAGTGGATGCAATGAATGAATGGAAAGAAAATGGGGATATTGGCAGCATGGGTGAAAGCCTGAGAACATGTGGAAGTGTATGACAGGGTGGCCATCAGAGTGCTGGCAACACATTCTGTTGCAAAAGAAATCTGCAGAAAATCAGGATGCTTTAGCTCAGAGAAAACTCTGGTTTGGTTTGTTCTTTCCCAAATTCCTCTGAAATTTCAGTCACAAAATATGGGCAAATTTTAATATTCTTTGTTAGCTAAAAAGTGACAAAACCAAGTTGGCACTCAGTGAACAGGAGAGGAGTAGACTTTGTGTATGTATTGTGTGCCCCTTTCCTGTTTAATATCTATTATTTTTCTTGCTTTGATCTTTATACACGTGTTGTATGTTACAGGATGAGAACGGCTGGGCCTTTATGCATAAAGCTGGCTCAGTGGTTCTTAGAAGATGACACAGCTTTTGGCTCACTGTAGTCTGTTACGAGCTCTAAACTGTGGTAGGGTTTTTTGCCCGTATAGCTGCCAGGTGTGTTGTAAGTGCCTTTTGACATCTGTGCTTATCTTCCTGTGCATTATGCAAGGATCACTCTGCTGAAGCAGTGAATGAGAAACCTCAGTTGCTTTCTTGCATAACTCCACTAGCTGGTTGGCCGGCTGCCCCGTGCAGTTTCTGTGGTTAGTGTTCATGTACATTTCAAAGAATCAATGAGTTTTAGGCCTAGAAAAATTCTTAGCTGTAAGAATGTTACTGGAACTGATGGGATGGCCCAAGTTGATTTACATTTAGTATTTTTTTATTACATCAAACTTTCCTTGGCTTATTTATTTATTAGATGTTTCTGAAATCTCATTCAGCAATAATTCATTTGTTAATGTAACTGTAACTTATGACATATTCACAGCCAGGAAAATGGTACCGATTGCTGTAACTCTCTAGTAATTTGCAAAGCCAAAATCAAACTTTGGCTAAGCATCATTTTATTGCAGATGCAGAAACTAACTAGTAGGATAATCTGTTCCACTGCATGTATTGCCTGCACGTGGCCCTCATAAAACTGTAAAAAATAGTACTCTGGAAGAAGCTGGTAGTTATAATTCCTATGGTGCGACACTTTTTTCATATATTTTGTAAAATATGCTCAGTAATAGGCTGATAATTAACATTCCTATGATACAGCACTTATTTTCTCAGCTATTTATCTTCATTACAATCTTTCTCTTTTCCCTCCAGCTTTATTTCTGCTTCCCATTTTTGTTTATTAGATGGGAAACAAACAGGTGAAAGCACTTTACAGCATTGTATGACACGTACAGCATTGTAACATCACAAAAGTGCTTTCTTTGAAGCCTTTGTTGGCCTTTTGAGGATTGAAAGTGTGTGGTGCAAAATACCTCCAGTCCATAGGTGATGATGTGATATGAGAAAATAAGTAAATGGATGCTAAGTTTGTTATTGATGAGTAAGAGCTGACTCTTAGGATTGCACCTTCTTGTAGTGGGAGCAGAGGGAGAAACCCTGGGGTAGTTGGATGAGTCTGCAGTCCTCGCTACTGCTATGCAAGAAAGATGAGCAATGCACTGCCTTGTAACCTTATCCTCCTACCCTCAGAGAACGTTGTTAGGTCAGCCACCATACCTACACCTTTGAGGAAATTTTCCAATAATTTTTCAATTTAGGAAAGCTGTGGACGTTTACAAGAAACCAACGGGGAAATGTTTCTTCCATGGAGACCACGGCTATGACAACAAGATAAACAGCATGCAGGTATGAGCAATGCAGTAAGCTTTGCGGGAGGGTCAGTGAAGGCAGAAGAAATTAGAGGACTCTAAAATATAAATATTCACTGAAAAAAACCCTACCTTTTAATGTTCTTCTTTTGTATTCTTCTCTCTTTTATTTTAAAGACTGTCTTTGTAGGTTATGGCCCTACATTCAAATACAAGACCAAAGTACCTCCTTTTGAAAATATTGAACTTTACAACGTCATGTGTGGTAAGCTACTTGTTTGAGAAACTGCAAAAGAAACCCACTGTCTTAGCTAACAGTGCTTCATTTAGGCACCTCTGAGCTCATTCCCTGATTTCTCTCCCACTGACCCTTCCCCAGTCTCCCCTTCCCAAGCACTTGCCTTTTGGCCACAAGGGCTAAAGGCCCTTCTTAGGGGTCTCAGTTTGCTGTAGTCTAGCAGCTGTCCAATAAGGGGGGTTACCATAGTTTTGCTGCATGCAGCTGGGCAGAGATTGGATACATACCCCTAAAGCGCATGGTGTCCACACCTCAGCAGTCTTGGAAGGTAGTTTCTGTTCTCTTCTGCACCTGCACGTCTCATGAAGCAGTTCCAGAACATCACTTATTTTTCTGTGTCATAATCGTGGTGTGATTCTGTTTCCTATGCTCCTGCTATAGCCATGAAGCAGCATCTGATGATGTACACAGATATTCATTATGATCTTTTCTTTAATAATGTTTTTCCAGGGGAAAAAAACTTTCAAGCTTAAGGTGTAATTGACTTAAATTCTTTTTTCAAACATGAAATACCATAAAGGTAATTATCCCTTATCTCTAAGGCAGGTGACTAATAACACTGCGTTCCAGGTGGTTGCTGTAAGGTCAACATATTGACTGTAGGTTTGCACTGGAACCTGCAGTAGTAGTTAGAATAAAACTTTTTTCTATTGTCTTGATACAAATTAACCTTCTTGTCATAAAGGCCACCATACTATTCAGACAGCACTTGCAATTTCATAATTTGGACAAGAAGTTGGTATTTTTATTACATTAAGCCATTTGTTAACATGTCATGGGTATAAACAGCATTGCAAGTAAATGTCTTTGCTCAGGAAAGATGCTAATGCATACAGGTGTGCAATCTAAGAGTCATTCATTTATCTGTGGTGTTTTCATAGATCTGCTTGGATTAAAGCCTGCTCCCAATAATGGAACCCATGGAAGTTTAAATCACCTGCTGAGAGCCAATGTTTATAAACCAACTGTGCCAGATGAAGTTGCTAAACCTCTTTATCCTGTCGCTCTGCCTTCTGCCTCAGATTTTGATATAGGATGTACATGTGATGATAAGGTATGTGTTTAGGATCTGCTGATGCTTTTTCTATTGGCAGTAGTTGCCTAGTATTGTTGTAGCCATTTTTTTCTATTTCGAGAGTTTAATCTGGAAAAATATCCCAGATCCTTCCTGTGAAGTGTTGGTGCCCTTTTGGAATGTTTATGACTTTTTGTAGAATACAAACCAAAAAAAAAATCTGTGTTTTATAGCACTAGTTTTGTTTTGCTAGACACGTAGTAAAATGAGATGTTAGAATGCTCCAGTCATCCTAATCTTGTTCCTTTTTTCTATCTTTGAGAAGAACAAATTGGATGAACTCAACAAGCGCTTTCATGTCAAGGGAACAGAAGGTAAGAGCCTTGTTCCTCAGTTAATAAAAGATATTTTGGGGTTTTTTGCAGGTTAGTTTGCACCACTGATAGCAGACAAACTTCGGCTTTGTTGTAGCTAATGTGTAGTAAGCCATCTTTCCATCTAACTGTCAAAATAGCCCATAGACATGAGATACGTGGGCAAGGTAAAGTGCTGCTCATGTGAGGAGGTGCACACTATCTTTTGCTGTAACCAGGACTAAAGTATTGCTCAAAGGGATAGGAGTTTTAGCTCTTCTATCCATCACTGTTGAGAGGTTTAAGCTTATCTAGGGAAGTGGAGAGATGAGGAGAGGGAACATGAGGCAGTGCTCCACTCAATCACAAGTGATAAATGGGGTGAAAACCAGACCGCATCTGCACACTGTGTCTTACCAGTTCGGGCTTAGGTTTCAGCAGGTTAGTGTCTGAAAGAGTGGTACAGCTGCTTTGACAATCCCTGACTGGGTCTTTAATGCTTGGGGTTTAGGGTGCAGGTTATCCACTGAAACAAGCGCAGAAATGCTCTGCTGGGTCAGGGATGCGCAGTGCAATTTTGTCCCTCATCAGCCTTCGAGTCAGCGCTGCTCCCAGGAGGAAGCACCCCCTGCTCTCCTGGATGCGAGTTCCTGCACCCTCCCAGCTGTATGTCAGCTCTGATTTTTGTCTGGCGGCGCTCTCAGCTGCATCAGGGCTGTGGTCTGCATTAAAATGTAACAGGACCAGAGGGGAGGGGATGGCAACTGCCTTTCTGAGCAGCGATACTGACTGAAAGGCACACCAAAGCAGAGCTTGCTTTCTCACAGCTGTGATCCCACTCAGCATTTCCCTCACCATACCAACTGTCCACATTAGCAAATTCTGAAGCTTTGAGTTTAGACATGGACTTTGAGATACTTCAAATCGCATTGCTCAGATGACTGAGGAGAAATTCTTTCTAATTAATTCCCTTTTGAAGCTGCTCCTTCAGTTTTTCTGTTGTGAACAGGCAATGCAGCCTATCCTTTAGTTTCTAGAGCTGAAATTACTCCTTTGTGAGTGAAATTGCCCTTCTGCAGCTTTCATCTTGTTAAACTGATTTTTCCAATTAGTGAAGAGCTTCTTCACTTGCTTGTTTGTAAGTTGTCTGTTAAGTGGAATGAAGTGCCCTCTATTTAAACAACAAACAGTTCTGCTACGTGCAAATTATTATATTTATGACAGGTTGTAGCACCTGTTCAGGGATCATCCTGCATTTATGTGGTAATTCCCTTCTCCGTCAGGGTGCATCATTCATATTCGGCTGATGTTGTTATTCACATGCAGAAGAAAGATGCCTTCATATTCTCTTGAATAAAACATGTTTATCATCTTTGTCCTTAGATAAGGCTTTTCCTACTTTTCTTTCTTGTGTCCTATAAAAATATCCTCTATTTGGACTCAAACACTAATGAAACTTGCCCATTCCTTTCAGGTTAAAAAGCTTGTCTGTGAACAGTGTTAGGCTGTTTTCCTTGTTTCTATGTTTTGATTTCCAAAACCAATCCAAGCCTCTTTGCCAAAAGGTTATCAAAATCAATGAACTGTGCAGCACAATGCAAGATTAGCCAGTAACTTTATTTCTATCATTTTAATGATAGATTTGTCTTTTTATAAGCTAGCTTATCAGAGGTATCTGGTGGTGTTTAACCATAATTTATCACCAAGATAGAATAAAAGCAAGTTTTTTGCAGAGTTGGAGGTATCTTTCTGAAGCCAGTTAAGAAAAGGGTTTGGTTTTTTTCTTTGATATTACTGATAGAAAATAGTACATCAGTCTTCAGAACTTCATCTATATCAGCCAAGTGGAAAAAGATACTCTCTTAGTGAGTGAGCACTTTTGCCTCCCTTTTGCGAGGGATTTCAAAAAAATAAAATGAAGGAGAGAAAGTCTGGAGAACGGCAGGAGTGATAGGATAGGGGCTGACTTAAAGCTACAGAGGTGTGCTTATCACCTCATGTGTGACTGAAATATGGACACAAAGGTCCTTGTGGAGTGTCCACCAGGAGAAACAACCTTTCCCCATGCTATGACTCCAACAAGCTTTCAAGTACAGAAGGGACTTTCAACCTCAAAGTGGGTTGTGAGCCTGGAAGGAGAATCCCAACACAAACTATCGAAGAACTACTGCTCTCCTACAAGATGTCCCTAGCAGTTGTTCGGGGTCCTAATCCCATTAAGGATCTCTGAAAAATCAGCATGTGTTGGAAAGCCAACTGCTGGGGTTTTTTCATCTTTAAGGTTTTCAGTAATAAATGTAAATGTCATTTCTTCTGATCTATAGAGAAGCATCTTCTATATGGACGCCCTGCAGTACTGTACCGCACAAAATACAATATCTTGCATCACCATGACTTCGAAAGTGGCTACAGTGAAACATTCCTGATGCCTCTCTGGACATCCTACACTATTTCCAAACAGGTTAGTGCTGTCTTTGAAAAAGTGCTTCAAAAATCCTGGGGAAATCTGTTCGGTACCTGTATTCTTGAAGTCCTAAAATTCCCTTTCCCTAAGCACATTTTTGCACCTGAAATTATGTCAAATACCGTTGAAAACAGTGCCAAACTCTGTTTTTTCTTCAAGGTAAAAGAATTTTAAGGCAGAAGGGCTGTGTATTTCTTTTCCTGTTTTCATTTTTTTCTAAGTTTTGCTTGATAGGGGTTTGTTTTATTATGATAGCATAATGAGTGCCTTCATTTGAATTGCTTCCCATGGTGACTTCTGCTGCCTGGAAGAAGCTCTGTGGCAGGTGCAGGAGCAGGACTTGGTTGTACAACTGGATGATTTATTGTACTCCACACAAGGCCTTCCATCTAATCTGTCATCTATATGCAATTTTTTTCTTTTGGCTATAAATGTTGGAATTCCCTTTCTTGTAATTTCTGTGTATGTCCCTCAATGAAGGCAGAAGTATCAGGTGTCCCGGAGCACCTGGCCAGCTGTGTGAGACCCGACCTCCGCATTTCTCCAGGAAACAGCCAGAGCTGTGCAGCCTACAGAGGCGATAAACAGCTCTCCTATAGCTTCCTTTTCCCTCCACGTAAGTTCAGGTCACTTTTTGATACCTAGAGTGTTTGTAGTTTTCTTTGCTGTTAGGGAAAAACTTAGTTATGGAGAAAATTTCCCATCCGATACAGACAGACTAAGGGGTTTTCTAAGATTGTTGGAAAAGAATATATGTAGGAATGGTTTAACTTACCCCTACTCCAGGGTGATTCCTTTCTCCATGCTGTCTTCTCCTCAGAGGTGCTGCTTCTGCACTGGAGTCACATATGGAGCTAAAGGGGATAGATGTATTATTCTCACTGCACTTGCTGAGGGCCAAGGGCCCAATGCCACAAGTTGCCATCGTGGCTGTGGTACCCCAGCTCTGCAAGAGATGCTCCTAACTGGTACCCAGCTTCATGCACCAAAAGGGTGAATTGTCCCACTTTAGTTAATAAAAATAAAGGTGAAAAATTGCTGCACAACGTAGGAGTACAAGCTAGAAGACAGTCTTCAAAAGTTGGCCCTTTAAAGTCAGCAGGTAGATACTAGCTTATATGGACTGGGAATCTAGTGAGAGTTTTAATTTTGAATTCAAACATCAGAAAGATAATCACAGAATCATAGAATACCAGGTTGGAAGGGACCTCAAGGGATCATCTGGTCCAACCTTTCTTGGCAAAATAACATATATTTAATTTATAAGTCCATATTGGACTTTTGCATATTGGAAAAATTTCTACCATCCCATAGAAATAGTGCTGGTAGAAAACCTTTTTAAATGAGTGTCCTGGATTCTCCTGTGCGGTTACCTAGGTTATGTTTTGGAGTAATGATCTTCTGGGATTAGTAAATGTTCAAGGGACACAACTGCCTGAGAATTGTGAACTTCATTGCTCTGCCTTCCTCACTCGGTGGATGAAATATTTTATGGTGGATTTCTAATATGGAATTAGTAGTGCAGAGGCTTGCCCAGAACTAGAAGATGATCCCACACACCCCTCCCAGGAAATTGTTTGCCTTTTCTCTAAAGGCCTGTGAAACAACTCTCTGACTTTTGAGACTCACATATTTCAAAAATATATGAGTTGTAAAAATATTTTGAACTAGTTGACAGTTGAAGCAAAGATAAAATCTTTCCATGTTCAGTTGTCACACTAAAGACACATTTGATGCATACAATGTACATCTCTGAATATAGCGTTCAGATGGCTGTTTAGATGACGGTATTCCCTTTGGTTAATCTCTGAAGCCATTTTTCATAACATTTTTATGTTCTTTGAATTTATGATTGTTCATCTTATTAATATTTTTCTGTTTTATTGTTTTCAGAATTAAGCTCCTCTGCAGAAGCAAAATATGACGCTTTTCTAATAACAAATATCATTCCAATGTATCCTGCTTTCAAAAGTAAGTGCCCTTTCTATGTCTTTACTTCTCCTTCCCAACTTTTATTTTTAATGATGTGTGTTGGACTATGGAATGAATTGATGGGAGTTTAGAACAGAAAGTTCAGTTACCTGTAGCCAGCAGATAATACTTGCGGGTACCTATATAGTTCTAGGTAGGGGCAGGGAAGATACCACGAGAAAGGTTTAAGCTTTGAGAAGGGTTTGTTTGGTGCTGGGCTAAGATGAAAACACAAGTGTGCTGTAGTTCAGCAATTTTGCTTCATGCTACAGTAATTCAGTTTGTGCAAGACCATTCAGATTTTCTTGTTTGTAGCCCAAGTTAATGCAGAACATACTTAAGCAACGTGTTTTTGCTTCTCAAATGGAGCCTCCTGGGAGCGTGCGCAAGCCTGGGAGTGTGCACTTAGCATGTTGTTGTAGTCCAGGGGCAAGTGATTATTTTTGGTTTTTCTATCTGTGCCCTTAGAGGGAGACCAAACATATCTATTACCTATAAAGCAAAAGGAAGAGGAAACCAATTCATGGAAAATGAGGAATGACTTAAACCTGGCTCAAACTTTCAGTGCTGCAGGGATATAGTATTAACGTTTCTTTTGTCTGCACATCCCTTTTCTCTCTAGTTTTGCCAAGAGGTAGGAAAACCATCAGACCGTTCTGGTGGCATTTTTGGCTTGGCAGAAATTGAGAAGCCTTGGAAGAATCTCAAGAGCCTGTTCTTGTGAGATTTCCAATTCAGATTTTAGGCCGGAGAGGTTTGGATAAACATCAAAGCCTATGGGAGGCTTTTTCTTTTTAACCAGAAAAGAATGTTTTTAACTGAAAAACCTCTGAGTAGGAACAAGTGGTGATGTTTGCTGGAAATTTGAGCAAAGGCACTTAACTGATTACAGAGTGCAAAATTATTGGGGATTTCCCACTCTCAAATCACTTCATAAAAATGCTCTTTATGCTAATGTTAGTCTAAGCAAATTAGCTGAGATGCTAATCACAGGAGAACAACCCACCACTAGCATCTCATTTTGCCTAGGGGCCTTCCTCTTGATCACAAGTGGGTGAAGGATTCCCTGAGAACCAATGCTGGAATTAATACCATTCCTGGGGAGTTAGAAGGCACTACATGTGTGCAGGTTGCAGTGTAGAGACCTGATTATGTAAGCTCATTATAAGGAGCATTTTCCATGACAGGGAAAATAGGAGGTGGCAGTTTATGTGCTATGCTGGCTTTGGTGGCAGTGTGGGCTGCAGAGGTCCCCTCCTTTGCGTTCTTTTTATAATTTGCTGTCCCATCCCATCCTCCCAGTCAATAATTCTGTGTCCATCTTTGCTGCAGTGAGCCTGGCTTAGCAGCTGCTGCTTTGCTGGAGCTACAAGACGAGCCCCCTGGGCTGGCCCCCGTTGCACTGGTCTAGCTGTCTTGTGGCTGCAGCGGGAGCCCAAGTGGGTAACTGATTCAGCTGGACAACTCAGGGAGGGAAAAACAAAAGCTTTCCTTTTGTGGCTATTTTTGTTGTTAAGGCTGATGCACTGGAGAAGCAAGCAGCTGGAGGAGTGGTGGTGCCAAGTGGTTACCGTAGCTGAGGTTCTTGTTAGACCGTGGCTCATGGGGCCCTGCACACTAGCCCGAGCAGGGAGTTCATGTGGCGCTGAGCAGTTGCAGGACAAGGCGTACTGGGAAACGTATTGAGGCTGGCGATGCTATCAGTGCTGGGGAACCACGCACTTAACGGTCTGAGCTGGCAGGACAAAAGCTGAACTTGTACACGTCTGAGATGTTTTGTTTACACACGCTTCTGTTAGTTTTGAAATAAAAAAAAGAAAAAATAAGCAAAAGAATGATGTAACTGGAGATTCCAATGTGTTTCCCTGTCTCTCCAAGCATCTGAACTTGTTAAGGTTGACGAGGGAGTGGTGGGAGAAAATGTCATGCTCTTCCTAAAAGTTGCTGCCATGAGGTGCCATGCCATAATTTTGTCATCCTTGATGCAACCTAATTTAAAAGTTAGATATTTTGTATCCATGAAGAATTTAACTGGAAGAATATGACCTTTGTATTGTTCTTTCTTTGAAAATGTTTGGGTTTTGTTTTTAATCACAGTGCTGTTTCCTTTCTAGAACTAAAAAAAAAAAAAACCAGCACAGCACCATTCCCTGTAACTAGATAAGAAAGACAAAGGAAGTGTTTACAGGGACCTCAAAAGCATGTGAATAGCTGTTTCTACTGCTTGCTGAAGGAACAGCAAGCTCTCTGTGCAATGTCTATGTCAATGCCAGCCTGGGAGTGGTACTGTGCATTTTCTTTATCGATGGTTGGGGCAAAAAATTCAACAGAGAGCAAAGAAGTCTGAATAGGCTTTATTGACCAAACTGGATGAAGCTGCAGTAAATCTGTAATGCTTAGTCGTTGATTTCACTTACCATCATGTGAATGATGTCTACTGGATTTTTATTTTCAGGAAAACAATTGTTTATAATCTTGACATGTTTTGACTTATGTAAATTTTGGTGTGGGGTGATTTGTTGTTTTGGGTTTGTTTTTATTTTTTTTTTCCCCCCACAGAGGTATGGAACTATTTTCAAAGGGTTTTGGTGAAGAGATATGCCACCGAACGAAATGGAGTCAATGTCATAAGTGGACCGATCTTTGACTATGACTATGATGGTTTACATGACACACCAGACAAAATAAAACAGTAAGAGTTTGTCTTCAAATTTGGATTTGCTGTTGCTTTTCTTAATGATACCTTTATCTTAAGTCATTATCTGTACATTACTTGATTTTTGGGAGGAGATATGTTTTCCTAGCTTTTTATAAAATCATAGTGCTTCAAGACTGGATGCCCCTGTAGGCAGGACAGTGGTAAAAATTAAGGAAATGGCAATTCAGCAGGTAACTGTTAACTTTGACTTTGAAATTAAGTGTTCATTCATCCTTGAGTTGAAGCTGAATTATGTTCCAAAGAATCTAGTTTCTCTAAAATTCTCCAGAATTTAAGACTTGGGAAATGGCTACCAGAGAAAACCGTAGCAGTGGCATTGAGTTAGGTACTCAAGTCTCTTGTTAATTCAGTAATGCTTTCTCTCTATGTCCCTGAAGAACCCTTTCAGCACTGGCATGTGGTATTTCTATAGCACGGTATCAAAACGTGCTAATTGAATGCTTATTTTCAGATATTGTTTAGGAATTAAGCACATCTCAACAACACATGTGTGTCCTCCCACATAGCAGAGGAATGACCACGCTGTTTGTGTAACCTTCTTCCAAACAGGTTTATCCTTTATGGATAAATGTTTTATTCCCCCAGGTTTGTGGAAGGCAGTGCCATCCCCGTTCCTACTCATTACTATACCATCATAACCAGCTGCTTAGATTTCACGCAGCCAGCCGACAAGTGTGATGGACCGCTCTCCGTCCTCTCCTACATCCTTCCCCACCGGCCTGACAATGATGAGAGCTGCAATGTAAGTTCTCCTGCACTGCTGTAACCCCGTGGTAAATATATCCCTGGGACATGTGAAACCCCATTACTGTTAGATGCTGGTGCTCACTCATGTCTTGAGTGAAAGCACAGGGTAGTGACTCTATTAAGTGTCATGTTAAACTCATTAGACAAAAGCACTCCTCTGTGGTATCAGAGAAAATATGGAACTATTACTGCACCTAATTGTCTGGAAGAACTGACATACAATAGATTGGCAGTAAACAACCTGTAGGCTTCTACGTTTTGGCAGACACTGTCAGCGTAACCTCGGAGCAGATTGAGGGAGGTTGTGTGCATAGGCGTCTTGTGCTGGCAGCCAGCCTGATGTTTTTATTGAGGTCTGTTTCCATACGCAGGTACAATATAGTCTGTCTGCTATGGCAGTCTGGGTGCATCAGACAGCATGATTACATCCAACCCACACAATATTAAAACTATATGCTAAAACCTGCTGAGGGTAGAGCGCCAGCTCCTGCCGTTTCCACAGTGCGTCTTGATTCAAGGGAACATTTTGGATTCTCATTAACAAAGATGACAAGACACCCTCCTGGTTCCATTCCTATCTTCCTTTAGGATACAAGATCCTCTAGTTATAAGAATCCTGGTGAAGCAGGAAGGCTTCGGTCTGGTCACCACCGCAGAAAGCAACAGACACACTGGGCAGCTGATGGTGCGGCAGGAGAGCGATTGGGTCCCCCGGGGCTCCAGCGCTCTGCAAGGACAGCAGTCCTCCCAGGCAGCTGCATTTAGACTTGTCCTTCCGCCTGAACTTGTTCTCCCATTACACAGCTGTGTGGATTCCTGCACACAGACGCTTCACTATAGGCTGCCAGGAGACCGTTTCCTGAATGAACGCATTAATGTTATGAATTTTGTATTGGCACAAAAAGTTAAGACTCCTATTCCAGCTACAGGCAGAAATAGTCATTCCAACTCTGTACACAATTCACCTGGAACACTGTCTCTTTCTCATTCATCAAACATCGCCTGCTTTCAGGTCCCTCTTTTTAAAACCACGCTTTTGGAGCAGTATCCCTCTCTCTTGAGCAGGTCTGGCTTTCCCCTGTTTAGACTCTTAACTGCTTTGGGCAGAGTTGTCTTCCAGCAGAAGTCTCGGAAAGTCCTACATATATTTCATTGTGGTGTTTTTCTGGACTGCTTTCTTCTGAATCAAGATCCAGTTGGTGATCTGGAAGTTACAAATCTGGCAGCTATTAGTGCCCTTGTCCTTGTATCTCTACCCAAATGTAATTTTATGACAAAGTCAATTTTATTTCCTGCCTCTATTGCATGTCATGGTCCTCTTAAACTGCTGAAATCTTTTTTATGAACTACTTAGAATAATGGTCTCTTTTACTCTTTGATTTCTTATATTCCAACTCAGGCTTCTTATCTCTCTAGGTCATGCTGCTTATGGTGTATGTATTTACAGTTCTGGGAGGAACTTCAGTGCTGCTACAAGGTCATTACCAGATATGGGTCTATGCTTTTGACATAGCAAAGAACCACTCCAAAAAAATTTAAATGTACCTCTTGACTGAAAATCAAGTCAGGCAAAATTTTGCCATTCAAATACGTTGTCAGTCTTACTTTTACAAATGTTGTTACATCTGATTCTTTTTCAAAGAAGTGATTGTGTAAAAGATCACGTACCTCATGGATGAAATGCATGGGATAATATAAGAATTACCCCTTAACCCCTCCACAGCTTTCTTTTAAGATCTGAAGAAATATTAGCTTTCCCCCCACTCTGCTCTTGTTGCACACACTTTCTCTCTCTTCACTCAGCCGTTGGAGAACATCACTACTCTTCTCATTTGAATTTGTTCCATTTCCAAACTGTGTTTATTCATGGTGAGGTTATACCCATTTATTCTTGTGTCAACATTTTTCTACGGCTTAAATAGCCCTTCACTGGGCTGCTTTGGGATTTACCCTAGTGATGATTTATGATGGTTCTCAAGGCATATACTTCTCTCTATTCATGAGAGACCCAGGATTTTTTTTGCTCTTCTTGTAAGAGAGAATGGGCATTTTAGTAGCCTTCCTGTGCATCTGTTTCAGTCTGATATTTTTTGTTGGTTTGTGTTGTTCTGGAACATGAATAAAGTACTCCAGCTGAGATCTCAGAAGTGGCTTTCTTTATACTGGTCGTAACTCCTCTGTTGTTATCTAGGATGTTCTTTTCCCATAGCTGTGTTATAATCATGCACTACCAGTACACCCAGGTCCTTATCTTGTATCTGCTGTTTTACCCCAGAAGCTCCCAGCTTAGCAGAAATTTTTGTTGTCAGTGTAGATAACCCATTTTCATACTATACCTGGGTATCCCCAGTCTTCATCCTCCAGTGTGCTATTCCAATCTTCCTCTGCATTGACCTGAGCTCCCAATTGTGTTGTTTGTTTTTGGTTTTTTTTTTTTTTAGTAGCACACTAATGACCTTGCCATAAAAACCATGTATTGAAAACATTACACAAAATGCAAGACAAAAGCTGGAGAAACCCTACCAGAAACTTCCTCCAGGCCACTATTTTCCCTTTCAGCAAACCTTAAATTTCTCTTTCAGTGAATGAGTTCCTCACCCACCTGTCTACACTCTGATCATGTTCAGCTTTCCAGCTAATAATTTGATATCCAGATACATTCTTTTGTCCAGAATATCTGGTATCTTTTCCAGTGGATTTTATATTGGCCTTCTAATTGATTACCTATTTCTATTTACCTCCGTGTTTTCAATTGTTAATTTTTCTTTCTAAGACTGACTGTGTTATTGAGGTGAGACTTAGAAGCACAGACGGATAAAACCATAATTTTAAATGTATACACTTCATGCACTGTTGTGCGGTAACGTAATACCACGTTAGTTGATCACTGTGTTTTTTGCTGCTGGACCAGAGGTTTCATGGGTCATTGTGGAATGGAAAAACTAGAATGCAGATCGGTTGATTGATTTTGGTTTGGTTTTTTTTTTTCCTGGGGTGATGCAAATGCTGTCTTGCTGGACTTAGTTTAAAACCAACATCACAGTGTTGTGTTTCAGTCATATATGTTTTGCAAATTCTCAGGAGTCCTCCTTGTATTTAAAAAAATGAGATTTGTAGCAATGGGACTTCTCTTTGAGTTCTGTAAAATGCTGATTTCCTGTTCAGAAGGAAGGCTTGAAGACAACAGAAATGTCACAGTGATTGCACTAGCAGTAGTAACGCTGTTGAGGCCTCTTCTGCAGTCTAGCGACCTGATTGTCAGGCTGAAGGCTGGGTAGGGGGCTGCGGGCATCCGAGCACTGTTCCTGAAGCATGGCACTGCAGGTGCAGGGGAGTGAGCAGGGCGCGCTCCCTTCTCTTCCCTCTTAATTTGCGTTTCTTGTCATGCTCCAAACCTGGTTTTGGGCCTCAGCTTGGTAGTGACACAGAGAGGAAAGCTGAAAAACTTCAATACATGCGAGTGCTGACTGGGTCATGGTCATTTGCTTTAGAGCAGCCAGCTGTGACCTAGCTGGTACTTTGTGTCCTCCCTGTGCAAACGATCACGCTCACCCTCCTGGCCTTTGCGGGGTGACCCACGGCCTGGTGTGTGGCACGACTGCTCTGTGGGCTAGGCTCTGGCATTGCTGAAGCTTGGCCTTGATCAGTGAGAGGATCACTTTGTTCGAGGACCTGGCTGAGAGAGTCAGAAAGGGGCTCATTTTCAGGAGTAAGCCCAGAAATAGAATTTTATCAGCTATATTTCCAGGGCACATGAGGTCCAAATGTCCGGAGGCACAAGCCTCCTTTCCTCGTTTGCTTCCCCAGCAGTGGTGCAGATGTACCAGCCTGAGAGGCCAAAGGGGAAAAGTCCTGTTTGCTCTGGCCTTTTCCCACGTCTGCTCCCTGCTGTGCAGTCCCTGGGGCTGGCGGCAGTGGTCATGGGACGTGTCACTGGGCTGGTTAACGCACTCAGACAGCCAGTAACTGCAGATTTCCTGACGTGTTAGTGAGTTATGTTAGTTGGTGGGTGGCTCCAACGAGTGCAGGTGCTGGCACAAGGCATGCAGCAGGAGCAGCCCCATAAGAGAGATGTCACTCACCCAACCATTCTGGCAGTATCACCTTCCTGATTGTTTTTTTGGTGGTTTTTTGTTTTGTTTTGTTTGGGTTTTTTTTGTTGTTGTTATTGGGAAATGCTTTGTGAAAGTCTTTTTTCTATCAGTGAAAAATATGTATGTTCTAATACATATTTTAGAGGTACCAACATAAACCATAGTCCCAACTGTGGAAAGAATTGTAAAGGTTTCCTAACAGTAAAGTGTAATGATTAAAATAATGCTGTGTTAGATGGAGGTGCTGGTCAGATGAGAATAATGTGTAGGGGTAGGGTTCAAAGCTAAACAGCCTAGAGTCTGGGCTTTGGTAATAAACGACTGATTAATATGGACCTCTTCCTGTGAGATAAAATATGAGGTGACCAATGGATCTTCTAAAAGCCTATGGCTCTTCTGAAACACCTGCAACATGGGGCCAGCTTTTCACAGGTGACTATGATGATTGTCTCAAGCCTGTCCTAAAATGAGTCCTGAAATAAAGCTGTAGGAATAGTTAGCATGTGATGTTTCAAATCTGTTTTCTTGGAGCATGTTTGCCTTAGTCATTCTTGAATAGAGCAGAGAGATTTTTCAAACAAAGCCAATCTCCAGAAAAGCTGCATTTTCTTTCAGAGCTGACTTCTGTGACATGGCTTGTTATGAAAGTCTCTTTTTTCTTCTTTTTTTTTTTTTAACATTTCAGAGCTTAGAGGATGAATCAAAGTGGGTTGAAGATCTTCTTAAGATGCACACCGCACGTGTGCGTGACATCGAACAGCTCACAAGCTTGGACTTCTTCCGAAAGACCAGTCGCAGCTACACAGAAATCCTCTCCCTAAAGACATACCTGCATACGTTTGAAAGTGAAATTTAGCTTTCTAACCTTACTCAGTGCATCCTTTTATCAACTGGTGTATATTTTTATATTGTTTTTATATTTATTAATTTGAAACCAGGACATTAAAAATATTAGTATTTTAATCCTGTATCAAATCTTATATATTAAACTCCCGTGTCATTTGTTTTGTTTCTCTAATGTTTAATATAGGTATGTCTCTTGGTTTATTTAGTAGCGCTTGTAATACTGCAGCTTGAGTCCTTACTCCAAGCTTCTAAGTGGTGCTGCAGGATTTGATACGTGCATCAAGGAAGTATTAATTTCCCATGCTCCTTTACCACACTTTTTGTCCTGTATTGTGTATCAAAATACTGAACATGTAAAATTACATTCATTTACTGTTAACTCTGTGACAGACATATTTAAACCCTATAGACAAATAGCATCTTGAATATAATAAACCACACATTCAGTTTTTTTAATGTGTTTTGATTTCCTTTCACAGGGACATTCAGAGGGAATTGCAGGCAGCTGAGTGCTGCCAGATCCCTTGTTCACCGGGCAGAGCCCTTCTCAGGAGCTTAGGTTTGTGGTAAGAGGGCTGCCAGGAGCCCAGATGCTCTGCCCTGGTGCTCAGCAGTGAGACCCTGAAGCAGACACCCACCGTAGTCATTACTGGTTTGGTTTTGCCACAGGGGCAGAGCTGGGAGAGGAGGTTGGTTGGTGTCATATGCTACCCCATGCTTGAGGCCACTTGGCCCTGCTGTGGAGCTGTGGGGAGGATGGAAGGTGACAACATCCGCTGTCACCTGTTGAGCTGTGTCGTGTCCCTTCACCACCGCTGCTCTGGGCTGGTTCCTAGGAATACCTGTTCCATTATCTTTTGCTTTGACTTTGAGGGAAGCTGAGATGAGGCAGATGTTGACAGAGGTGAAATTGCTAAACACGTAGCAGTGGGCTTTTACCTAGGAGGAGAAAATCTGATTTTTGTCATCTTGTTCTAAAGCCAGAATTTGCAGAGTTTTCCTCTAATCTGAGTCTGAGGTTAATGCCAGCCCTCATTCCCAAAGGAAGCCCCTTGGCCTGATTGCACGTATATCACGTCTGGTCCTGTGAACCCCATATAATGCACATGAATTACAACCACGTGGGTCAAGTCTCTGTTGGCTACGTCTGTGCAGTCACAATCTCGTGATCCTGGCAAGCCCCTAAGAGTGACAGTGATGGCAGAGTCCTAAGCCAATGGAAGGGACTCTGTTGTACACTGCAATCTAGGTAATGGCCTGATTTGGCTTGGACAGGTTCTGTGGAAGGCGTTATCATTATTGTAATTGGATGATGTAAAAGATAAGTTATTGTTTAGAGTGCCTTTTGAAGCTGAACCCACTAGTGGCACTATCACAGAGCCATCGTTCGGGGTTACAGATTTCCCTCTCTCTACCAAAGTGGTTTGCGTTTATTTTCTCTTCAAGGGTTGCAAATGCTGGAGGGAAGCAGGAAGGGCTGGAAAGCATGTCAGCCATGTACACAGAGGAATAGCCAGGTCTCCTAAGTAAAATTAATGTGGCACAACTTCAGCAATTTGCATCCCTGTAGTAACCATCTAAGAGAAAGTAGTAAACCAGAATTAATCATGTTAATACTGATGATAAAGATCTTGTGACCAGTAGAAAAAAACTACTATTCTAGGTGCCAGATTCTGTTTAAATTAAAAGAACACAGAACTTGAATGGTTTAAAATTCCCCCCAAATGTTAGGATGGAAATTCTAATAACTGCGTAAAGCTCTGGGAAACATCCTATTCTTGAAACTTAAAAATTGTCTCTTGTGGTTGTCTGGTAGCACAGAAACATTTTTCTGTAAGCTTTTGGCAGGGCTTCCTTCCATGATAAATTTTATGTTCTTACATGTGCTACAAAGGGTATTTCCTCTGGATTTAAAACAGTTTTCAGTTAAGACCTAATTTCTCCAACACTGACTTTAGCGATGATACAATGTAGTTGTTCATAAACTAAACTGAAGTCCACAGCTACTGTGTTGCTTTGACATCGATCTGTTGGTTTGTTTGGGGTTTTTTTTAATTAAATCTAACAAATGATGTAATTCTCTTATTTTCTTCCAAAATAAGATGACATTTATACCAAAAGAATGTTTAAGCTCTGAAAGATACTTTTTCTTGTGTTCAGAGAAATTTTGAAATACAAGTGGTGATTACTGGGAGAGATGCTTTAACTCCATCTCCGTTTCACTAAAGAATGACGATTAGTGTGTGTGGGGAAATGTAATTTTTTACTCAGTTGCTTACTGTAAGAATAAATACTGGTAATTTCCTTCTGTTTTACTTCAGCCCTTGGCCCCGTGCTCCTGGTATTGCTGTTTTATTTTACCATGATGGCAGAAGTAGCTGTGCTGGGGAATGTTTGTGGTGACTTCTGTGAATTGCCTGGGTTTTTTTCCTGTTGAAAGGTGCCTTATCAAGACAAAAGCTCCAGTACAAAGCTAAAGCCTTGTAAATCCCTCTAAGCAACATGAGCTCTGCAGGAACAACAGACATTTTTAAGGAAACTTGTAACTTCCCTTTGGTATTCATCAGGGTGAATGTTAGCTTAGGGCAGCGTGTAGGAAGGAACTCCTCTGCTTTCCATTCCTGTTGGACCCTTTTGAAAATATGAAATACCACTTGCTTCTGTTACAGACTTCCTTTTCTTGATATTACTCTGGCTTCTGCAAGAGGTCCATTGAGGAGAACAAGCGCTGAATTTTTCTGTCAGGCCAATGCCAGTTTTGAGAGTTTAGGTAATTACTGTTTGCAATTGGTGATGTAAATTTGAGGCCCGTTTAATGATTTAGAGGCAGTGCAGTTGAGCAATTATCAAGGGAACAAAAGCCATAGGTGTTCTGTACACCTAACAAAGTCCTCTTGCTCTGGGAAAAATCTTCCGTGGTACTTATGCAACTGGAATATCCCTGCTACAGAAAACTCTCACTTTTTTTAACCTCTTCTTCACAGTCACATAGCAGAACAAAATCTTTCATAGATAAACATGGAAAGCAGGTCAAGTAACCTGACCGACAGCATGGTTATGATGGCAAAATCATAGCAAGAGTCACCATCCTATACAGGCAGCAGTGACAGACTTAATTATCACAGACTATATTCCATCCTGGTCAGCCTAACAGCTTGATTAGATAGTTACTTTCTGCTTGCTGCCACTTCCCTGTTCTGCATTTCCTGCTTTTAGTCCCTTTATGGTGTCAGGTGTGGTGTTCAGCAGCTTCTGCACTCAGCTGGACACTGGCAGCGTTTTGGTAATAGATCAGACTCTATGATGTTAGAAAGCACTCTCAGCTCCAGATGAACAAGAAAATTAAAAAGATACAGTGTCAGGTCTGTGCCATCCTGTGAAGGTTTCCCAGTGTTCACAGGGATATCATATGAGTAAATATAAATGCCCGTTGGGCCAGTCTTACTGTGTCCCTGGAGACTGCTCCAAACCATTCTGCCATAGTCCCCAGCTTCTCAGTGTTTTTATATGCAAACAGTTGGTCAGCTGATTGTGCAAAGATTTTAACAAATGGAAATGCAAACTTTGTGTAGGAAAGACCAGAAAACAAAAGCCGTGATAAGGAGATATGAGAGGAAGTTTCCTACTTCATGAAATCGAAGAGGCTGAGCAGGTTGAAGGTCCAGCAGATGCTGCCAGAAGGGAACCGGAGCCAGGGAAGATTTATTTGGCAGGTTTATGAAGTCCCTGTTCCCCCTGCATCTGGGTTCTTCTGATAGATCAGTCCTTGACTTACAACAGATGAGATGGCTCCCTACTTTCTGCACACAGCCAGGAAGCAGAAAGCTTCTCAGGAAAGCTGAAGGAGTTCCCCACCAAAGGTGTTGCTGGTTGCAGGAGCAGCACATGAACTCCAGAAGTGTCGGGACCTGCACAGCGAGGACAGAGTGCAGGGTCTGATCTGGAAGAAACAAATTTGTAGCAGCTGGAGCTGACGTTCCAGTAATCCTTCTCTTCAGTTTCATGCCTGCCCCAAACATCTTCAAATTCTTATTACAGAGCTGTGCAGCTTACCTCAGCTGCTCTCTGCAGGAGACAGAGGAGATATTGCTTGTGGTGTTAAACAGCACGAGACAATTCCCTTTTTTTTTTTTTAAACTGGAAGCTCCCTGCCAAAGGAGGGCAAATGCACTTGTTCTGCCCTGTGAGAGATATGGGATGGGAGAAACCCAGGGAGCAGGGGAGTGTGTGGGTGCTGCAGACCTGCCACCTCCCCTTCAGTACAGTGCTCTTCAAACAAGTTTTGCACTTCTGGCAGTGGGTTTTATTCTGCTGGTTTGGCACGGAGGGCAAACAAAACTTCGCAGCTTTTCTGGGAGGCAGCTGTTATCACAGGCATGGATGAAACTGTGGCATGGAGAGGTTGAATAGTATGTTTAAGGACATGTGTACAGTAAGCCAGTAAAGGTGGTCACAGCACTCCTGCATGTCGTGGTTTTGAATCACTTCTGGTAGTGCTACCACTGATGGGAGGGCACAGGGTAAGTTTTGTAAAGCAGAAGCCTCAGAATTACATGGCTGAAATGAAATTTGAATACAGAATATAGAAACAAAACTCCCTTCTTTTGTTGACAGTAGGTCATGCTGAATTTTCTATTAGCCCTAGCCATCAAAAGGCTAATTTTTGATGATTAATTGTGACAGGCCTAATTCTTCACCAGAGTCCTCCTGTCTTCAGAGGGATGCCATGCTACCTGTCTGTCCATCCTGTCTGTAGTCCTAGTCCAGCTCGGTTATGTGACTAGTTTCCATTTCCCTTGCTGCAGTCCCATACAACTGTTGTACTTGACCCGAGATACATGGTATAGTCATGATAATAGAAGTATACTCTGAACAGGACGGACCTGCCAGCAAATGATTAGTACCATGTTAACTGTACATCTTCTGAGTGGACTATATGTGTTTGAAATGTTTAAAGTTCATCCCTTGTTCAAGACAGGAGAAAAAAAAGGCATTTTAAACATAGTGGAAAAATACCTAATCTCTTTTCTTTGCACTTGTTGTGTAAATATAAGATAAGAGCAATATTCCCAAGGTTACTGCAAACAGCCCATCACTACAAGAGTACAAGCTAACATTTACTAAAATGTATGTTGACATCAAAAGCAGCATTGCTGCAGTCAGCCGCCGTAAACAAAACCACAGGTTTCTTTGCCTTTACAAGTCAAAAATTTGGGGTGTAACCTATCTAGACCTGCCCTCACAAAATAAAATCCCTGTCATGTTATAACACCCATGGTATGTGCACAGTTGTTCTGTTAGCCACTTTAGCCACTGTTCTATACATGTGGTACGGAAAGGCAGAGGGAGGTCACCCTGGTTTCATCTGCACGTTTCACCATGGAGAGATCAGCAGGCAAAGTTAGTAATTGTGGATTAGCACAGCTGTAACTGATTGACCCTAAACCTGGAACCTACTAGAAAAGAGGTGGGTTTATTTGTCATCATGAACCCTCAACGGAAAAGGATGAAACCCTTTTCAGGGGATATTTTCCTGAGAAGTTGTCTGTTTCCTGGCTGTGTTCAGAAAGTAGGGAGCCATTTCATCTGTTGTATGTGAAGGCCTGATCTGTCGGAAGAGGCTGGATGCAACGGAAACAGAGATTTCATAAACCTGTCAAATAAATCTTCCCTGGCCCTGATTCCCTTCTGGCAGCATCCCCTGGACCTTCAACCTGTTCAGCCTCTTCTGTCTCCTGATGTGGGAAACTTCCTCTCATATCTCCTTATCACAGCAATTTGTTTTTCTTTTTTTTTTTTTTTTGCTGGCCTCCCTGTTAGGTTCCAGCTTTGATCTGTTCATCTGCAAATAGCTGTAGTGTTAGCCTAGCCAGGGCAATTTCTGTGCACATGCACATCTCTACAGCATGCGCTGACACCAGCTCTCCCAGCTCTTACCTCTGACAGGTCTTACACATGCCGCCTGCAGAAGGGAGGGTGTGGAAGATCCTGATGCATCCTCAGTTCCTTTTCTACTACAGTTAAAACCCCAGGACCACCTTTTGCAAGTAAAAACCCTCTTCAGAGTATTTAAGGTGGTGACCTTTACCTATGTGCGTGGCTTTGTATGGAGGGATTTAACGTCACCAAGGGTGGGATGTCGGAGATCTGATGAATCAACCAGGAATACTCCACACAGGCCATGACCGACTAGACCATTACTGACAACTGAGAAAATTAACTATTAATAACGTCAGTATTTTCTTCTCTGGGACTGTGAAGTTCAGGCCCAATCCAGATACATCAGAGGTCAGGATCTGTCTCTGCATTGACTTCAGTGAGAACTGTGGCAGACCATCTCCTCCATTCATCTGCCCACCTAATGAAGTCCCCAGGACATGGGTCATGGTTGTGGTTTCACCTGCTCTCTTCCTGATGCACATTGTCATTTGTACTTTTAATCAGTGTTCTAGCTGGCTGTTGGGATGTGTTTTGGGGTGCCTGAGCACGGTGTTCTGGGACAACAGCAGCTGCACTCACCTCTTCCTCCTCCACTGTGCCAACCTATGAACACTTGTCCCTGCACCCCTCACTTCATTAAATGCCAATCTGCTCTGACCACCATTGCCTCCCCATGCCCAAGGGTCCCTGACTGAACCTACGGTCTGTAGTCCACTTACTGGCTGCATCTGCAGGGTCTAGTAAGGACAGTAGGAAGCAGGTCAGAGATGAGGTGTATCTAATCTGTGTGGGCTGCAGCCTGGTCAGATGTTGACAGTCTTCTCCCATGTGAGAAAAATTGAATCCCTCAAACATTATTCACTAGCAAAAACCCCTTTAATTTCAAAATTTTCCTTACTGGTTACACCAAAATAAATATTGCTGCCTCAGGGCCCTAACACCTGACATTTTAATAATGATTATTCTATGGCAATATTGAAAAGAAGTTTGCAGAAAAATAGTTCCCTCTGTTTCTCTGTTTTGTTGAAGATGAAAACCATTATATGTGACATGCTCGTTTGACCTAGAAGGTATCCAGTCTGAACTAAGGTTGCAACTCCAGGGCTTTCATCTTCCATGCCTCATGAACTATTTCTAGCCTTTCTCAAAAGGTTTCCATATGTATTCATGAAACCTGGGAGCCCTCCTGTGGTCAAAATCATGAGCTATTCTGGCTGTTATCCCAAATCTAATGTAGTCAATCCCATTTTAAACTTTATCCTTGCAGTATTCATTGAGTAAAGCTTCAATCAATTAAAAAACAAAGAAGTTTAGATGGCTTTCTGGGTCTTTGGGGGGGGGGTGACCTTATTATACCTTACTCCCTTTGGCCCTTATCTGATGCTCTCAATGTCTCTTCTCCAAGGTTGGGAGATTACCTGACAAGCTTCCTATTACATCATCTTTCTTCCCTCTGTACTCCTCCTCCCTGATTGCTGTCCTTCGTAGGCTTCTGTTCTGCGCTGATCTAGCCAGGTTCACACCACCAGGCTAAGGACCTTCCAGCTGTGCATTTTTTATTCTCTTCCAAGTTGGAGAAGTACGTGATTCAGAGGACTTTGGTGTGCTTAATTTGCATGTTGCACTGAAGTTGGACAAAAGGTTTTATGGTTCCTCAGGGAGTTAATTTTGTGGTCTTTAGCCAGCCTCCCAGGGAAATTCTGTTTCCTGTGTGTGCAATTGCTTGCACTTTAACAGTGTTTCGTTGTACAAGAGAAGGAAAACGTCCAGTCATCTGGAGCAGGTTATGAGGGAGTAGGAAAGTGATGTGAAAATAGGGAAGGGTGAAAGGAGTAATAGCCCCTTTGCTTTTGCCTTGAAGGGAGGTGATGCTGTGTGTTCTTCCCTGCTGTATAGCTAAAGAGGGGAACAGCCACGCAGTTGTGCTATCTAACACCCGTGACATCATGGCTGTTTGTGGTCTACATTGCAGATTCCATGATGGTCTGTTGGAAATGTTGGATTCACTACACAGAGGGACTAGCAGAGAAGGGCTGAGATCCTCAGCTCTTCCCCGTATCCTCTCTGCCCTGCAAAAGGCAGATGGTATTCCTGAGGGTAAATACTTCAGGTCTTGTCATTTGTACCATGATACAGCACATCGCACCAGGGCTTGCAAAGGGTTTGAAGCTTATGGCCTTGTGACTGTTCAAACGTTTGAAGATATGGAGGATCATGGAAAATCCCACTGAAAACTTCAGCATCAAGGAGGTCTCCCAAGGCTAGCCTAGGATGGGGCGGAGTATGGAGCTTTGCTTATAAAATAATCATTACCTGACAGAGAAAGAAGTGTCCAAAACTCCACAGACTTAAGAGTCTGCACTTCCGAATTTCACCCAAAAGAGCACACAAGTACTTTCAGTAGTGAGACTTTTTCAGATCACTGCATCCCAACTTGACAGTGAAGGCAACTGGTCTAGGAAACCACTAGTAAGAACTGCAACAAGCTGTAGCTCGGGTGGAGTTAAGCTGTTGGCCCCAGTGCTCTAACTGGAAGCTAGACCCAGAACTGTAATGATAAAAAATGACAAGCCTAAATGTGTTCATGGTCAGATTATATCTTCTTATCCTTTTGTGTCAACATCATTCTTATCTTAACAAGTTTGCCTTCCTCTCTGGTATTTAAATAGTCCACCCACTCCTTCCTAAAATGGTGGGGTTTTTTGGGGGGGCTTGGGTGGTTTGTTTTGTTTTGTTTTGTTTTGTTTTCCTGGTGGTGGGTTTTTTTCCAAGCTCCAAACACATCTCTTCTGAATAAGAAGAGAAACTATTGCAACCAATTCCTGGAAAAGAGGCTTGTTTAATTTTTGTATTTATTTTATGGATTTAGAATTTTGGGAATACATGCCTACATTATATGCCCTGGGTACCTTTTCTTAATTCTAGTTTTACAATGTGGATGTCATAGAGAGGATTGTATTTTCCATTCTCATAATTAAATGTACACCAACAAATAAAACTTACACAAAGATAATAATTCTCCAGCAGCCACTTAGTCCATCCCCACATAATTTAATGTTGGTTTTTGCCTAAGGATATATTCTTGTGGAACTTTCTGGAATAGTTTAACAAGTCACCACCTCCAGCAGAAGGTTAAATTTCTTGGCATTGCTGAAGTGGATTGTGTGATGTTCCTGGGCTCTGAACATGGACTCTGTCAGCTGCACTGAGTTGGCTGAAGAAATTACTGTCTTCTCTCCCTTCAAGGGTTATTGTTTCCTCAGTGCCTGTAGAATTGCTCCCCAGTAACCCGCTCCAGTTGGAGTAACAGATTCTCTCACTGAACAGTTTAAAAGCTAGAGATCTACTCACATGGCTCATTTTACTTGGAAGTGGGTTGGGAAGCAACACACACTATGCCTAGTTAGAAAATCAAAAAGACAGGTAATTAGTGGTGGAGAGTCTGCACTGTCCAGTGGGGACTATAGATATTTTCATCTGAGACAGCTGAAATTAGGAGAGATGATTCTTCACAGCCCTTGTCTGGTTCAGACACAAAGTAGCCTAATTATTTTAAATCAACTTAACCAATGGTTGAAACCGATCAAGTTACCCGAGTTGGGGCAGGCTTGTCTGTTAGTGCTATGAGGGGCTGTCAGGTGTTAACTAAGCAAACCTCTGCTGCTGTTCTTGGAAAGTAAAAAAGAATATGTCTATAGAGTATATTCATGTATCTCTCTTAGCTGGAGTGCAGCAGAGTTAAGCAACTTATTTTTCTTTTCTCTCTTGCTTAAAAGAACTTCAGTCCAAACCATGAGGACTTTCATGTGCTGAGGTCATTATTTTACAGTGTTTTAAGGTAGCTGCCTAACTACTTACTTGCTCGAGTCACCACACAACTAGATTTTTAATGGTGCTGGCAATTTCTGTTGTCTCAAGATTTGTTCCTTGCTCGTAAGGCCCTGACTTTGCTGAACTCTCTGTTCAGCAAAGCATTTCAGGAACTGCTTAAACCCATGTATGTGTCAGTGTTTGATGCAACTGCAGTGAAAAATATACTCCTCTCTGGAGTGCCAGGTGTTTCTGGCCTGGTAATGTGATCATGCCATTTGTGTGATCTCCTCCCTTCAACAACCTTCATCTGTCTGGACCTGTTTCCACCCATATAGCCACTGGGTAATGGTGTGAAAAAGAGGGGTCCAACAGGTGTCTGAACGCTGGGCTGTCATTCGATGGTCAACCCAGCACTCTCCCCGGGAGATGGCCTTTGTGGATTAACATGCATACACTGGTGGATCACAGGCCTGGCAAGCAGTCAGTAAAAAGCAGAAGATAAAGCACTGAGGGTACGTTTTGGCATCTATACATCGTTGCATGTCCTGAATATGTCACTTTTCTGAAAGGAGACAACCAGCCATCTAGACAGATGGGTCTGAGACGATGCAGTTTCAGTCTTTTCCACTGTAACAGACACTATTCCTGGAAACCCCCTGTTAGATGATCTTATTCTTGTCCATGCAGATGTTCCCTGCAGTGTTTTCGTTTCACTTCAAATGACCCAAGGGCTGGGCTTTAATGTCTTCACTCGCAGTCTGTTCCCCTTACCAAAGGCCTCCTTGTTGGGGACCTTTTTTAGTTCACCCAACACTTTCTTCTCTGTTTGACACCTTGTTTCCAGCTGAAGATCCTCTCACTGAACCCTCCCAATCCCCTCTGAGGCAATGCCATTTTTTTTTTATTCACTCTTTAAAGTTTTCAGTGGGTATATTTGCAAGGCTGAAGGAGAAGCTATTTTTGCAGCATTTCACTGCAAGCATCAACATATGCAGGATCTCTTCTTCAAAATGTGCTTAACATTTGAACTAAAAAGTTCCTATTGTTATCCAATTCAGTGTTTTCTTGGATACCTTCTATTTGCAATGTAAAGAGCAGTATTTCCCTCTGAAAGGTGTTTAATCTCTTTCTGCCTTTCATCCTGGTCTTATGCTGAATTATCTTAAGATCACAACTCTCCACTGTGAATTTTTTTTTGTCCTCCCTGCCTGGGTAGAGCATTGGCAAGCCATTTACTAACCACATTTATTGAGGAAACAAGTTTAGTTTTACATTGGGTCCTACATGTGGTTAAAACTTGGGATTCTCCTGGTTACCCAAGCTGTACAAATTAGTAAATTTATAAGTGTTAAACAGTTCCAAGAAGTTCCTTCCCAACCAAAAGGAATTTCAGTGCTCCAGACCTTTCTCAGAAAGATGAATATTTAATCCTGCACAACATAAATTTTTTTTGTGAGGATAGATGAACACTGACCGTTACAGCAAAATAGGTCAAATCATGTTAAATAACAGTTTCTTCTTCCTGGCCTGGCCAGTTATTCACAACTCTGGAGCTGCAAAGGCTGGTTTAGTTAAGAGGAAGAACCAGTAACGTCATTCCTCTGATACCATTTATTTCCCGGGAATTGTCCTACAATTTACCCTGGGATTGGAGAAGATGAGTGCAGTGAGGGACAGACTCTATATGGCACACCAGAGCCTGCTCGGGACTCCTGGATGCTCTGAACATGCTGAACCCATCAGCACAGCACCCTGGTACATCCTGGGGCCCCACATCAGATGCACAGGATGAGCATGGCACACCTGCAGTCTGCTGGGACCAGAGCTGCATCCAGAGCTGAAACCCGTGGCTGAGAGGCAGCAGTGACCAGATTTTCAATATAGAAGCTGCCTGGACAAACTTCCCAGCTGGAAAAAAGAAGAGATGCTGCAGGAAATGTGGCCTTAAGGTAGCACTAATTAAACTGAAATTGTTTTTCTAGATAAAGCAGAATAATAGCAAAGGAGAAAACTCTTCTCAGTGTCTCTACCCTTTCTTTTGTGTAGACACCTACCCCTTCACAGAACAACTCCTGGACGAAATACTGGGTATTGTACCTGGGTACAATGGCTGTGTTGTACCATGTGACTGCCTTGGCTTTGAACGTATGCTTGTAATTGGAATGTGGATTCAGTCAGTCCTATCAAAACTCTGTCAGTGTGTAATCCAGCAGGTTACTGATGTGTGTGCTTAGCTCACATCTGTATACTTAAATCCCTTTGATTTTTGAGGGCACTTGAGCATGTGTTAAAAGCTGTAAAGCATTTTTCTACATTGGTTTTTACTTTGGGAGAGAAGTACAGTGGGGGGTAGGGAAAAAATATTTATATACTGCAAATCCTTTCATGTCTTTGGGCTTGCCTGCTGTGTCTGCCTTCACCTCTGCAAAGCAGAGCAGTAATCTCATGTGCTTTTGGTGGAGCGTTGTGAGGATTAGACAGTGCTATACTGCAGTTTCTAAGTGTAAAATGCTATGTCCTGCTGCAGTCTCAGGGTAAATCCCAGACCTGACTAAAGTCTGCTCAAGGATGACTCTCGTTACCATGGTAATAGGAGGCTTTGTATTAAAACATGTTTGCTCTCTTACACCATGAATTATAGGACTGAACTCTTCTACAGAGTGATACCAGCTGTGACTATGATACATGTTCCCTTTGGAAAGAAATCAGTTTCCAGTTTTCCAAGTCTGTCTAACCATGTCCTTGGCAAATCACTCAATCATTACTCCAGTTCCTAACCTGTACTAAAAATAATGTAGATTGATTTTCCAGAAATGGTAATGTATGGTTGAAAACAACCTTGATCTTTATAAGTAAGTATTATGTCTGTCATCTACAAATTACATGTATAAATTTACTTGCCTGTTGCATTTCAGTATAACTTCTGCATGCTGGAATAGCAATTGTTTGCTCCATTAGCTTGAGTTTATTCCAAAATGTATGGGTTTAGAGGGCTTCTTGTTTGTTTAATTTGCTGTTCTTCAAGTATTCTGAACTGCAGTAAATTCTTACATTAATTGATTATGCGTTAAAGCATATAAAAAAGATGAGAAAATAATCATGTATTTCTAAAATTGCCAGCAAAACAGGAGTGATTAGAAAGCTGATTAGTCTGCAGTGAGCTGAGTATTTCATGGCATACCAGCTAGTGAGGTTTCAGTTAAAACAAAAAAAGAAAGCAAACTTTGTCTGTTGATGAGATGTTTGGCATTATAAATTATTGAACAATGTAAAAATTTACTTTTATTTTTGTTCAATAAAATGCCATTGCCTGAGATTGTCAAGGAAGTTGAGAGAAGTGTTTCTGCAAAGTTTGGGGTGAGAGGGGATAAAAATAAAATAGATTTTGGCATTTTGCCTACTATCGTGATTTGGGCTGTTTACTATTCTGTAGTGTTTGTGCTGATGCTGTTCAGCATGCATGTTTCAAAGTTTAATACAGAATCTCTTTAACTTTTCTAAAAACACACACTTATCTTGCAAATACCTTTCAAAATCTGTTTTTTCCGTGCAATTTTTAAGTGTTACATTCTTCTCAACTGATTTCTTGTCAGCATAGATGAAATTTTAAATGTTGAACCATGGAAGATTTGTAAGCACTTAACTCAGAATAGTTCTTAAATGATCTTTAAATGTTGAATTAAAATTAATGATTATAGAATCACAGAATGGTTTGGGTTGGAAGGGACCTTAAAGACCATCTAGTTCCAACCCCCCTGCCATGGGCAGGGACACCTTCCACTAGACCAGGTTGCTTAAAGCCTGATCCAGGCTTCTAATGAGGTAAAAGACAAAAAACATGTGTAACAGGTATTAGAGTTGCAAAGTGTTACATAACATCCAGGCCAAAGATATAAATATCAAGTTAACATCTTTTCATATACCAGTTAACTTGTTTTACATATACAGTTCAGTCTGTTTTAGACCTGTTTAGTTAAATCTATTCAAATATATCAGTAAAGCTAATGTGTTAAGAAAACAAGTTTACCTCAAAACAGGAAAAATCAAGCAGCAGCTCATAGTGGTTTGTTTTTTTTTTTCTTAGTGGGGAGGCTCAAATCAAGTCCAATTTTTTTTTCCCCCAAGGTTTAAAGATTCAGAACACCAAAGCACTTAGTTTTTTTAAACCTTTTAGTAAAGCAATCCGGCCACCTAAAATTTTCTTAAGCAATGCAGGGTATAACTTAAGGTATCAAATTTTCATTGAGCAATGTTCCTTGAAATAACTGCTAGTGTGAGATAACTGTGTGCTTAAACAGGGTTTAAATCTAGGAGCCATGTCTGAACGGTTTCCAAAGAGATGCCCAACTACTTTGCTCCCCCATCTCGTCTTTCTCTGGGAAATGCTGTTACAGCCATCTTGGCAGGGCAAGAGGGTGAGATGAGGGAGCTCATGGAAGAACCTGGTCAACAAATAGTCTAAGAAGGGAAAATCCCAAGAGATGAGGGAAGCCCCTGCAGCAGACCCCACCAGCAGCATCCCTCCTTGAAGCAACAGTGGTTGCAAATAAAAGCTCAGTGAGCTTTTTTCCCAGTCTCTTTTCCTATATAGAAATAGGGCTGTATTTCCAGACCCCCTTGCTTCCAGGGCTTGCGTGCCCCCCTGAGCAGTTTCCCCGCTGCCCTGCCAAGGTCCCCATAGGAGCTGTCTGATATGCCCCTGCTGGGGTGGCAGCAGGGGGAGCAACCCCCGCTCCCTGGCCAGCTGGGCACCCAGGCATGGAGGAGCTGGATCAAGCCATGTTCACATAGGTGTTAGCAGTTTATTTCTGCGGGTACTTGTGCCACAGTTTGGGAAACCTCACATCCAACCTGTGAGAAATCCACAGCTCCTGGCCAGGATTGCCCTAGGGCATTTCCATGGTGGAGAGCCAGGGCAGGGGCTCCAGCCAGCCACAGCCTCAGCCTGACATCACAAGGTCATTTCCCAGGAGCAATTTCCTCTCTGGGCTGTCCCTTAAATGTGGCAGAAACAGGTAGCAAAGCCAGAAATCTGTGGCTGCCTTTCTTCCTTTTCTAGCCATTAACTATGTTAATACTCCTTTGGTTGTTCATCTCTATTTTTGTTCCTGAGGAAAATGGACCACGAAAATGTCGTTTTAAGGCTTCTCATGAAACTAGCCAATACTTTTTTTTGTGTGTCTTTTGAGTAGCATTCCGTGCAAAACAATTTGTCTGGAGAAGGTGGAATTCCAGCAATGGGCTGAAAGCCCCCAGTGTCTTTTCTGGGGCTGAGCCTTGGCTGCAGTTGATGTTGGCTGTGAGAAGAGTGGGTGATACCCAGCGCTCTCGGGTGGGTCTGTGCCTTTTTCTGAGAGCGAGTGCTCCCAGACACCAGAGGAGCTTGTGAACTCCACAGCCAGGCTTTACTGGAAGAGAAATTACATCAAGAAAGCCTCAAGGAACTTAGGGATAAAATTAAGGTTTGTAAACAAATCTTGCTCCTGCTCACTGTGTCATTACAGACAGGTCCTTTCCTTCAAGCCTGGGCTAAGTCCTGCCACCTTGTACCAGTTTCTCCCATCTCACTCAGCCCTCCCGGTCCCCTCCAGGTGTCTGGGAGAAGCGTCTCGCTGCATGTCCCACTTTTCTGCTTCGTTGAAGGGCTCTCCCTTGGCCGAAGGAGCAGCATTCCCTCTGCTAACAGCATTCTCCTGCCTAACAATTTTCTCGCTTTCCCAAGGTTTTCAGGGAAGATGCCATCTCCCTTCCCCGCAGACAACTGCCTGACCTGCAGTACAGCAGCCAGGGCGAGGCAAACTGGTAGCATTTCTCTCTGTTGCTCAGCCAAATCCTTTCAAGGGAACGCAACGTATTCACATACAACCAGCTGTGAGCAAAACACATACCATCTGTCACAGCAATTTAAAACCACTGTTCTCATGGCCTGACTTCTTGGAAGTCATCGTAAATGCCATGGATCAAGTTAGCATAGGAGTCTGGACTTTGCAGTTGCTTTAAGGATGCCTCTTGTAGGGCAGATGAGCAATATTTCCAGCGAGCACAAGCACTGACGTCAATAATCTTTCAAGGGTGGGGTGTCAGGCTGCATCAGAGGCCACACGAACTGGCAGAAAGCCTACAAAACCAAAGAGGTCGTGTGCCTGTGCAAGGTCCCAGGCCCTGCCAAGTCAGAGACTGTGGGAGCTGGACATGGGGGGTGAAGGACATTTTGGGCTGGCCCCACACATGCTGCCCACCTCTGCCCGACCTGCTGCTACTGACCATGGGGACCAGGCATTGGCAGGCCATTCAGAGGCCTGGGTTCAGTGTTTAACACATACAGCCTTGGGCAGGGCATACTTAGATTGACTTTTGGGCTCCTGAGGTGCTCAGAGACCAGCTTTGTAGCTAAGCAGGCCATCTCTGCACAGCTGAGTGGCCTTTCCCTCCTAAGACTCATTCTACAGGACCCCAGGGCACTGTATGCCTGACGTGGGATCTGCGACAGGACAGGGCTGTGCATGCATCCAGAAAAGGTCCATCTTCACACCTTCCCTGCCATGCACCATTCCCTGGATCCTGCTGCCTGTCTCAGAGGCACTGAACGCCTTTCGCTAGGCATTGTTGGGCATACTTAATGCACACTGTTCTTCAGTTCTGAATTTAAATCTCCTGATGAAGGTTTATGTACAGTGACAACCTAATGACTTTTAGCAACAACATCTGTAACCTCAACAAAAACAAGATGTGCATTTCTTTGACTGACAAGGTCTATTGCTCACGTATTTATTGCCCCTCACTGCATTTCCTGCCTCCTCTTCACTCCCAGTTCTTTACTAACTCAGCGTCATCACAGTTATTCTGTTATTTTGCCTGTACTCAGTGCCAGGCAGATAAATGTGTAATTTCTTCAGTTCCTCTTGGTCATGTCCTCTGAAAATTGACCAACCTTAAACATTCTCACTGTCCTCTATGTTTCCTGACAGTCCAAAAAACTGTAAATCGCTATTTAAAAATTTAACTCCTGGGTGAGACCCTTGGTTGAAAGTGATGTGGGCTTGCCACTTTATCCAGATCTGATTTTCATACCCTTTTTAATTTTTGCATTTCACCAGAACTCCAGTCACTACAGTACAGAACTAAGATTTTTTTTTTCCTCCAAACAGAAAAAGAACAAAAACTCCTAGAACTATGATTCATAATTCTTCCACTTTTACCATCTAACAATGAATAATTACAAGTCTTAGGAGGCCTCTTTCCTCTGATACACTTAGGATAAAAAGGCCCTTCCCACTGTCATTCCGATGACCATATCCTTTGTCCCATTGCTTCCCGTTCCCATCATCTACCTTTGCTGGTGTCTGATACACAGTTGTTATCAGCAGTTCCTTCCTTCTTCATTATGATATATGTGTTTTGGGTTTGTTTAATATTTTGTTGCTGGGAGAATGGTGGAGGGGGATTGTTTGTGGAGGCTTTTACAAAAGCTGATTTAATTTCCTCTCTAAGACAGCTTGTGCTTTTGTTTTGTTTTGCTTTTGTTTTTAACTCCACTTGACCTCTTTTGTGCAATGTGAGCATGTGCCTTTTGGGGCACTTAGTAAATTGTGTTTAAATAGTTCCCAATTATCACTCACATTTTTCCTGTTTAAATTCTTTCTCTGAAATAATTTGGCTCATAATTGTTTTCAGCTTTGACTTCTTGAACGCACCAAGTATATAGAATTGCTGGTTTGGATTTCATTCTGGTTGCATGCAACGAATGTAAACTAGCCACTCCAATTTCTTCCTTTGTAACTGTCAAGGCAAGTCTGATACTAGTACTGCCTCAAGTTGAGTGCCATGTTTCTTGGGTAAGAATTTCTGAATGTGTTGTTGCATGTCCTGTAAGAATTGTGTGCTCTCTGGTCTTTCACATCATATTTTCCTATTTTTTCTTGTAGATTCCCCTTCCTTCACAAGCTGAAGATCTATCTTGATGCTCCCTACCATGTTCAAATGGGTAAGAAATAACCTTCCACCTGCCTTTTTTTTTTTCCACTGCTGGTAAAGAGCACTGCAAGGAGAATGGATAATCTGTGATAAAAGTCAAATTCATCTTTTTCCTTGCCTCACTGTGGTCAAAGTAAAAGAGGAATTGTGAATTTGTGACTCACTGCTTTTCATATGAGAGCTCCAGTTTTGCACAGCCCTTTGCTGCAGGGAGAAGGGCCTGCCATGAAACTCACAAAAATGCTGATTATCATTATTCTTTGATCCACTAACCTGGTTTGATGTGGGGGCTGAACCGTCTCCCCACCCCCATTTTGAGCATCTGTCATAAGGAGGAACCACAGACAGTGCAGTCTGGAAGGGCACACCCCTCGTGAGGCAGGAAAGGGGTCAGTATGGGAGCCTGTCCCCATGGATTGTCCATGGGGACACCTGTAGAGGTTGTGAGGACCCAAACTCGGTTCACTCTTCGACTTGAGGAGGTCTGTACCTCCCCTGTGTAGGTGCCTCTCTCCAGGCACAGCCACCAGCCCTCGTGGGGTGGGCAGATCACTCCAGGATGTCCCCTGTGCTCCTGCTGATGCTGGTCCCCACTGCAGGTAATCCTACAGGATTCCTGCAGCGAAGGAGGCAATAGTCATTCCCCAGCTTAGTAGTTGTGGTTACTTGGGTTCCAGACATAATAAATATTTCAGTAAAATAAATTGATGTGTTTTTAAAGAAAAGATGAGAACTCCTTCTAGAGTTCCATGTGGTTGCCTCTGAGTTAGAAGGGAATTTAAATTGGCTTTCCTATGCCCATCTTGGGCTTATGTCCCTGGATGTTCCTGAAGGCTAACATAACATAACATTTATCCAGCCACAAAGTATTTATTTGCTTATTCTTTTTTGCCAAGCAATTTGATTGTTTCTTGTGTGCTTTTAAACTTCTCTCCTCAGCCATATTTCATTGCCAAGCATCCAGGATTTTAATTTAATGGTCCTAATTAGGTCCATAAAAATCTGCATCTTTCATGGGAGAAAAATATTATGCCAAAAGGGCCACTAATGAAAGACGATAACAGCCTCGCACAATGAAAGGAGGTATGGTACAGGGTGAACAAAAAGCCCTTTTACAGCCTTATAAGGTTGTTCCCTTCTTTTTTGCTTAAGGCTCTATTCATTTTAAACTGAATGGTGTCTCTAATTCCACACTCTCTAATTTTTCCTCCTCTGGGAAGGCACTGATCAGTATCATTGCCTGGGTCTCCACGTGGATCTCAATCCCTGCTACTGTTTACTCCTTCCCCAGAATGCTAACTTGGGTTTGTTTACCCATCATTAGTAATCCCTGAGGTTTGGCTATTTTTTCCAAACTGTATGATGAAAGTAATTTGCAGTCTGCTTGGAGTAAGAAGTCCACAATGTCTCTAAAAGCACAGCTGCTGAAGCAATCTATCCTACATTTGCAAAGATGAATTTGTATGGTTTAAACATCTTTACACAGCAAGGGCGGTTGTCGCAATAGTTGCAAGTTGATCTGTCTCAGAGTTTGTTCTTGGTTTCAAGTTTCTGGACATAGCTGCCTATGACAAGTGAAAATATATAAATAATCATTCGATCACATGCTAGGAAAACCTTCAGTGCTTGCTAAACACAAATATTGGTGGCAGTGGCTTCTTAGAGAGCGGGTAAAATAAACAGCAGCTAATACAAACCACGACAGAGGAAACTATGAAAAAAGGTCTGTGTGGTTGAAGAAACGTCTCACTTCTGACTGTCTCTGTTTAAGAAAAAGCCTTTGGTTCCCAGTCACCAAATGTCCCCATATCCTGATAAGGCTGGTGCAGAGAGGCAAAATCTGCTATGAGCTGTGATTTCCTCTTGCCCAGTTTACTCTGGTTACAGGCAGGGGATGAGCTGAACCAATGTAAACTGTGGTTTCAAGCACATTTTCCTGCGTAATTAAGAAGATGGTTTAACCACAGCAGCTGCAGGGGCTGAATCTTGGCTTTTGAGTCCCTGACAAGCCACCCTGGCAGGAGTAGGGGCAGCTACACTCTTCTGCCCAGCCTGGAGAGACAGGCCACTGCCGCTATTTCTGGAGAAGGCATGGCATGGCAAGATGCGTCTTCGGTGGTGCCCAAGGTCCTCCCCTACTGCCTTGGACTGACAGAGGCCCAAGGTGAGATGCAGGGTTTGGACAAACCCATGACAATGGGGGCAGCCTGGGGGCAACCTGCCCTGGGGCTGCTCCCCAGGCTTTGCTTAGTGGGCCCAGACTGGGGACTGTTGAGCGCTCAAGATGATCTTTCAACTACAACCTCTCTCCTGGACACATGGGTTGGAGGGTATTTATGCAGTTTAATACACAGGAGCAGGTAAGTCTAAGCAAGGCCTGAGCAGTGCCTGCAGTGAGGTGTCTTAACCTCAGTAGGTTTCATTGGCTGTTTTGCATGGGTGGTGTGCCTCAGTCTGCCTTAAATAAATCAGGAAGATGGATTGAAACCTTGACAGCAAAAGACTTATACCATTTTCCAAATTTCAAAATCAAAAATTTTTCCCCAAGAACATGACAGTTCTGAAAAAGTTTTACTTTGGGGAAATATAAATTAAGCCATTTAGGTAAAGGTTGAAATGTATTCCTTGAATTTCTTGGAAGGGAACATTTTTTAGTTTTAAAAGAAGACTGCTTTAACATTGATACCGTGTTTTTAAAATGTGGTATGCCATTATTAATGTAATGAAGCAAGGTGATTTTGTTGACAAGAAATATCTTATGCTTCCAGAAGGAATTATTAAAAATGTTATTTTCACATAATATTGACTATTTTCTTAAATAATATGGAAAGAAACCTGATTTTCAGATGTCAAAACATTCATTGGACTGGGCACTTAATGACTTAAAATGGCAGTACGTTACAGTTTACACCAATTCTCTTTAATTATTGTAATATCAGACTGGTTTTTTTCATATTTACCATATGTTGTCTTTGTAGGAGAAATGGCAAGAGAGTAGTGCATTGTTTTGATTCCACCCTCCTCAGGATTCTTTCCTTTTTTATTAGAAAAAACTCAGTTGAAGCTTACTGCTATTTCTCAGCAATTAATTGTTTTAGGCTTTTATTTTTTGGTACATTTAACCAAACCCCTCCCCTCTAAACCTCAAAATATTTAAACAAAATGTTGGTTTCTTGAGGCAGTAGTTGATTTGAAGCCAATAGGAAAACTCATGGGTGGGAAAAAAAAAAGTAGTTTTAGCATGGGAAAAAGAGCCTTTCGCTTTTAGGTCACTGGTTCAGATCCTGCAAAGAGCAGACTGCCCTCAGCTCCGAGTCAGTTTAGATGAAGACTTGTGATGCCTCGCTTCTCTGAGCCAGGTGCCTGGCCCATATGGTATGCCACAGCCTGCCATACATCATAACATATGGTAATATATGATAATACGCTCTGTTCTGGTCTCTAGTCACAGCCATCGCTGTGTGCCATTGCACTTCACAGGCCTGTGGGTGCGAGGGCTCAAGGGAATCAGGGGAGCTGATTGATGAAGATGACCACATTGGCCCCCCAGCTTCATCCTCCTGCTTTTCCACAGACCTTGTGTGGAATAACAATAATAACTCTGAGGTTACAGCAATCCATGACAAGGCCAAGCGACTTGCCCAAGACTGACGAGGAAAACTCAGATGCGTGTTTAACCTCCCTCATCAGTGGAGGGAGAGAGAAAATCACTTCAGGAGCTCAGTCCAAACAATGTCTGGACTGGGGAGCAGCCTTATCCAACCCTTGAAGAGCAGAGCACCATTCTGGGTGTGACACGGATGAGGCTTATCTCCTGAACTGAGATTTGCAAGGTTGGTCGTTCTGTCCATTCAGACCTAACATGACAGTGGTGGAGAGAGCTGACCTCAGGAAGATGCCTTAGTTTGTAGGCTGATATCAGGGTGACTGCTTTTTAGTAGGAGCTCTGGGTTTGCAACACCTCAGGCTGAGGATGGTCTCCAGCCCGAGTTCCTGGTTCCTGGACACGCGCCTGTCTCTAGACAGAGAAGGTGGGTTGGGGTTGCACCCTGTGCTCCAGCTGCCTCCTCAGAAAAAGTGGCTGTAGCTGCACGCTGTGAAAGGCCTGATCCTGCTGGAGTGCATCAGCGCCCGGATGTCTCTGTTGAAGGGGCTCAGAAAGGACTGTCCCATCCACGTGACTGTGATTTTTGGTTCCCTGTAGGGTTTATGTAGGGGTGTGGTGACTTGGTGTTGAACGAGCAGGTGGCAAAGCCTGGGCAGCTCCCTCACCAAACAGAAAAGGTGCCAACTCAAGGAGTTCTTGAAATTAGGATTTTGGATTTAAGGCCCAGAAATCTCTCTGCCTAGAAAAGAGACCTCCATGACGAGACTCATAGATGGCCTTTGCTTTTCAGTTGTCCTGTGGAGTGGGGATTGATGTTTCCCTACCTCACAGGCATGCTGTGCCTCAGGGAGCAGAGAGTGGCAGGAACTCAGGACAATATGCTGTCCCCTATAAGAGTATCTCCTTGTTATTGTTCTAGTGTTGGGGCAGGAGGTGTATCTGAAGACCCTGTCTACACGGATGTGGACAAATAAGTCCCACAGGACTTTAAAAAGAAGGTTCTTTTTGAGCTCTGCAGTGGAGTGAAAACTAACTGCACCTTGGGAATTCAATACCTTTCTTTTTCTAAAATAGATGATGATGATGATGATTATTATTGTTATTATTATTAAAACTAATTCAGGAGAAGACTACTGTGAAAATTCTTGGCAGGTGTCAGAGACACTGTTTGTGAGGGAGCAAGTGTGGGGAGATCCCCCTGTACATTAAATCAGCTGCTGGGATGGGTTGGAGGAAAAAACCTTCACTTTTTTCCTGTGAAAGTAACTGGGTTTGCAGACTACTTCTTAATCTCTCTGCCCCTCAGTAGTTCCTTTTTCAGCAGCTGAACATCCAGATGTGCTGTGACTGAATGATGCCACTGCTATTTTACGGACATATGTAAAATACATTCTAATGCACTAATAATGCAGCTTCGGATATGCCCATTAAATGCACCGGAAGATGAGAAGTTTGCATTAGAAAGTGGGCAGTGCTGACAGGCTTAGTGGAAGGATGGAAACCACAGTGGGATCATTTGTTAAGAACAGTGTCAAGAAAGCATCAGTACCTTTGACTTGACTTTGGTCATTCGAAATATAAGGGAATGGAAACTTATACTTTCTTCTGGGAAACAGAGCAAATACTTGCATCCAAAAACTGCCCTGGGGCAGGGGGATAAAGTCACAGAGCAAAAAATAGTTTTTAAGTCTCCTTATCCTGAAAGGTCATGATGGGCATAGTCAGGGATGGAAAGAGATACTGGTCAGGCAGTTGGGAAAAGTAAATAAGGAGAAGAATGCAAAGGGATAGTGATGAACTAAAAGTTCACCACTTAGTGCCCTGATGAATGGCAAACGTAGTTCACGTAGCTCTGTGAGTCACAAGACATCTGATGAAATATCATCTTGGTGAGCAGTTGAGGAACATGTGTTTAGGGGAAAATCAAATAAAGCCAGATTTCTTTGTCTTCTTCTCTCTTCTTTGTGTTTGTTGGCGTTTTTTTTTTTCTTTTCCTTTTTCCACAGGCTTTTTGAATTCCGCAAGGCGTTTCCAGGATGAAATAAGATGAGATTAGGTCTGGTCTTCTCGCTGTACTTCCTCCAAGCAGAATCTGAGGTATTATGCGAAAAACAGACTTTTGGTTATTTCAGATCCATAAGCTCCCAGATTCCAAAAACAGTCTGTGAAAAACATGAAAAAAAAAAATATGCATAAGTGCTAGTTCACATGTATCCCCCTGTCAGGAGGAGAAGAGCTGGATGGCTGTCTCCTGCTGGAGATCTCCCAAGTGGCAGGAGGGCACAGAGCTGTTGCCTTCTGGAGGATGAGCTCCCGGCCTTCTCTGCCCCACGGAGGCGTGCTAGCCCAGCGTGCGGGAGCTGGCGAGCCGCTCCACGTCCGCACAAGCAGCTTGCCGCAGGCTGGCTCGGAGCGTGGGAAGCGGGGCTTGTGCATGCCTCTGGGCACTGTAGGTTCACATGGGCTTGCACTGGAAGCAAAAGAAAGGAAACTCTCCTTTTTTTTCCGGAGGGACTCGGGATTGTTTCATGAGACGTCACATTGTTTTCTCAGTCATGGAGGCTGAGCAGCATTGGAACAGCATGTCGTGGTGGGGTTCCATGGGCCATGGCAAGCATTAGCATCAGCACAGTGTTTGTGTAAACTGAGTCTATCTACACGATCTTCCTTGTATAAAAAACACAAATCTCCGTGGCTCTTCCATCTCACAAAGCCATGTGCTGCTGATGGATTTTTTTCCCAGAGTACAGCTTTGCCCAGTTCTTTTTTATTTCCCCAATAAAAGGTCAGGGATAAAGAAGAATAAGGCAAGTTTCTGTTACAACTAAACAAAAATGAGTTGGTTTACTGGCTCAAGTCCATTCTTGAAGTAACGTTGTCTCCTTCCTTTGCTAATGTTGCACAAGAGATAAATTTGTCTCCACAGACTTGGCCTGGGAGAACTGCTGCTGCTTCCATGTGAGAAACAGCTTTTTAGGGGTGGTATGCAACGTCTTTCCCTCTGCAATCCTTTTTCCAGTTTTTTCATCTTGCTCTTCTCTTGCTCTCTCCCTCTTCTGTGTTTGCCTAAGTGAAAGACGCCTTTTGCAGCACTGGGATGCAGGCGTAGGGTCAAGAGAACAGAACATATAATCAGCACTCCTCGCCTCGGTTTTTGGCCCTGCCACTGATTTGCTCTGCAATTTAGAGCAACTGACCCAAGCTTTCTGTATCCAAATGATAACGTGCCATTTGCTTCCCAAACAGCCATAAATACTGTCCAAAGAGCCTTACCAAGTCCCAGTCAGAAAGTGCCTACGAAGAATTTTGCATAATAATGTCTTCTGAGCTTTTAAATTCATTTGGAACGTTCACCTCAGGAATGATCAAGGAGCTCCAAAGAGGCTCACTCATCCCTTCTGCCAGCCTGCAATCCTCCCTTTGTGCTTCCTTGGACTTTGCATATTGTAACGAGCCTGTTGCTACCTGAGGACTTTGCAGCTTCATGGTGCTTATTTATCTTTTCATGAGAGAGTGAGGATTGAATGTGAATTTTCCTTTCCAAAGGCACCAGGGAAGCCTGTAAGCACTTTAGTAGTAAAAAATATGTCACTTACAATATACCCTCACTGCTACATGAGGTCATGGCTACACTATTTGTACTATCTGGGTAAGCTTGTTTAGAGACAACTTGGGCTTCTCTACTTTGTGGTATCCACTGACATCAGAAATGCAAAGACCTTTCAGGTCTGCCAGGTTTCTGAGCACAGCTCTGTGCAGTCCTCAGCAAGGTCATTTAGAGATAGTTAAGGCATTTCTGCACAGCACCTCACTGTCCGGTAGATAAACCCTCTGTGTGTGTGTTTGTACGTGCGTGTACAGGTATATTACAGCAGATTAAACAAGTATCTCCTTTTCAAAGATCAATGTGTATTTAGAGTTTGGATGGACCTAAAAACATAAACCAAGAATTCAAGAATGCCCAAAACATGTAAGAAAACTGTATTTGGGCAAGACTCAAAGTAGTCATTTGTGGCTAGAGATCTCTGGTTTTCACTGCTCCACCTCCTCTGTGTGAGGAGGAGAACCAGGCCTTAAAATACAGACCCACGAGACTTAGGGACTTTGAAAAAGCAACTCAGGCCCATAACTAGTTAAAGAATGAGGCAAACAAGGGCCCCAATTAAACTATTTTATTAGATGTAGGAGAACTGCCAGTTGTGAAATTTACTGGTAGCCAAGTTTTCCTCCCTGCCCTACCACATATAATTATGCTTTAATTGTAGCTACTGGCTGTGGCACAAAGCTCATGCATATAAACAAGTCCCAGGATGTGCTGCAAAAAATACACTGTTTGGGAGGCATTACCATGAAGACAATCAGGAGCTGGAATTGTGTTCCTACATGGACAGCTGCGGGTGGTATAAAGAGCTCTGTATCCATATGGTTGGTTATGTGTAATATCTTTGTAATGACATTAGCACCCCACCATTGCTTTTTCTGGCACGTTTCTAGCCTTGAGTCACTTGGACTGATAGTTACCAAACTGTCGTACGCAGACCACCGGTGGTCCATGAGCCTGTGGTAAGTGGTCCACAGCTGAGCTGCAGAACCAAACTGAACAGCTTTCAGTCGTGTTTTCAATTAAAACTTTGATTATACAGGGTACATGGTGATCCACGAGAGGGTCTTTGCATAAATGGTGGTCCCATTACCCTCGAAGTTTGGAAACACTGGCTTAAACAATATCACGAAGATCAAGAGTCTATTTGTTGTTTGAAGTTAAACGTTACAGCATGCCCTCTCCTTTCATGTGTTGGGAGCTGTGTTGCCTGCTCTGCGTGTCAGTTCTACAAATAAAAATGTCGTGGAGCAGTGGCAAATAATTCTTAGTGGTCTGGTCTTCCCAGTTTATGATTTATTTAGCTCATCATTTGACGTGTATAGCATATACCCGTACATAGCAATGTACCAGAAGTTTTGCCCTAAAACCTGCAGTATTTCAGGAAGAAAACAAGAGGGGTGGGTTTTTTCACATTTCATTCACTGAAGTGGGAGTTGGGCAGATATGGGGGTAGAGCTGAATAGCAAAGAGACTTTGGAGAGACAGTCATTGCAACCTGTTCCTGGAGGTTGACCTGAGATGAGCAAATAAGAAGATGAACTTTATTTTCTTTGGGAAGTTCTGTTGGTCCCTTTATTGCTTCCTTAGGATAAAAACCGTAAAATCTTCAAAAAGGGAAAGTACCTCAGTTCAGGCTAGATACTTAGGATTAGGCAAAGGAAAGAGTCTATTCATAAGGTTTGTTTGATCTTTATAAGCTCTGGCTAGCAGCTTACAGCTTTTGAAGAAAGCTGTTTACAGGTTTGTCAGCTAGTGAGCAGCAGTCCAAGGCCGGCTCCTCTTCCATGTCTGGAAGCAGGTTTCAGGAGCACTAGGGGAGCATTATGGAGAAGGGACCAGTGGCCATGTTTTAGCCAGCAGATACAGATTTAGGAGGGACAGGCGACCTCATTGCTTTTCCACACCGGGTTTCTGAATGCTACTCCAGGGGACAGTGACTTTCAGCCTCCTGGAGCAGTGTCACTTCAGATGAGTACACACCATCCATGGCAGTCAGGCCTGAGGATAGGGGCATGTCAGAAATCCCACTCCTCCCTGAGGGTTATCCTGTAAAACTTTCCAGCTCATTCCTGGTCCTCTGCCTAGAAACCCTCACAAAGACTGTTTCCTCTGAGACCTGAGCACGGTTCACTCCACCCAGGTGGAGATGGCCATGGCAGGACTGCAGGGATGCTGCAGGACAGGGCCTGGCTGCGTCACATGTCCCACAGCATGCGTCTGTGTATAAAGAAATGTGTGTGTGTGGAGGGTCTATATCCGTGCTTGCTTTTGGTAGTTACAAGAGTTATCCATCATTCAAAACCAATGCTCCCCTCAAACAGCAGCCTCTTAGTCACCAGCCGTAGATGGTTCTGGACTGGGCAAGCTGCATTGCTCTTGGAGAAACTGCAGGGAAGAATTCAGGATGCATTGGAGGGGAGGAAGAGCACAGACATGACCTTTTAGGTCAGGGCACAGGGCATTTAGCTGGGAAGTTAGTGGCCTGGCTTCTCCTCTCTGCTCCCAGAACTGTTTTCATACCTCATCCAAAATCTGGTAATGTTACAGAGAGACTCCTGGGAGTAGGGACAGGACCTACGGTTCCTTCTGCCCACAGACTTCTGACCTCCTCTTGCCTTCTCTGTTTTGCTGAGCTATGTGGTCCTTATCTTCTGCTGAATGTGGGTCAGGGTGAGTTTCCACCAGGTCCATGTATCCCGTTTCCCAGACAAATGTTTTTGCTGCTAAAATATAACACACAGGAGAGCAGCAACCTTGCCATTGGCACCTGAAGGAAAGCAACTGTGTGTGTAGAGGTAGCTGATAATGCCAGCTGGTGGTCTCAGAGCAAAGCTGGTTCCTCAGCCTGAACCCCTGAACTGGTTTAGGAGGAGTAAAAGACTAATTCTCACATTCCAGTTGAGTTCAGGTATCAGTGGAGTGCCCAGCTGCCTCCTCCTCTAAAACTTCATTGCCAGCACTGTCTCTGTCTGTAAAGTAATCCAACCTTAAACTTATTCCCTGTGCCACTGCAGTAAAACAGATGGTTCAAATGGATTTAACAAGCACTGTCCTAGAAATAAAGGTTTGGGTGGTTTTTTTTTTTTGTGCTCTTTCTCTTTCTACTGGAATATGCTGCTGACTTTCTCAGTTAGGAGCTCTTTCTAAATTTCCAGCCTGAACATCTTCATTGCCACCCTGTGCTCATGTGTTCTTGGATGAGCTTTTCTAGTTAACTTTATTAGCTCTTTTCCTTCTCGGTTTTTGGTCTGCTTTTCTGTGTTTATAGAGAGTAATCACAGTTTTTCTCTGTGAGTGCTTTCTTCAAGCTGACCCAGACTCTTTTAATAGCCTCTTGTAGGCAGGTATTCCCCTCCCGCTTTTTCATTAGCTGCTCTAGCTTAAATTCACTTTTACTGAAAATGGTATTTAAGACAAAAAAAAAAAGCATATCAAATACTGTTCCTCACAAAAAAAAAAAAAAAAATCCTTTTTCTGTTCTGAATAAATCCTGGAATATCAGCTGTGTTGTGTACTCACAGAAATATCTCTCTTTGTATATGCCATGACACATCCCTGGCTGCCTCACTGCGGCAGCTAGGATACATGCCAGTCATCCTCCTTCTCAAATGTTCTCCAATCACTAGCCCTTGTTTTCTATTAAATATTTTTCACAGTTCCCAAAATGCACAGCTTTGCATTGTATATCACAAAGGTTCATCCTGTTCCTGCTCCTCCAGCCCCCAGGTTCATCTAAGCCTCCCCTGGTGCTGTTTTTGTTCCCGTAGGCTGATCAGGGCCGCTATCTCCCAGCCATCAGCCAGGGTCACTAGCACGCTCCCCACGCTTGTGTGACTCAGGGCCAGATGCACTGAGCATCTACACCTGGCTGCAATGAAAAGAGGGACATGTCCTAACAGGCTACCATCTGGGGATAGCAAGGCAGTATGGAATCAACAAATGGATTCCTCATGCAAACCAATATCCTGTTTTAATTTGGCCCAAAACCAGAATGCTCTTTGGTTAGCCAAGAAGATGAAGGGCTGGCCAAAACACAGTGGTTTTCTTGCTGGATCTCAATGGCTTTGCAACATTCAAACTCCCAGAGGCTGGACAGTTTCGGTTTTGTGTTAGGCACAAGCAATATCCAGTTACAAGGGCTCCAGGTGTGTGTGTAGAGGTTAATTCCACATTTGCTCAATTATTATTATTATTATAATTTCTCATAAATTATGTTGCATTGGAGCCTTAAGTACAAGCACTATCATGGTAGGCACAGGTAATCAGGTTTGTTTCCAAGGCGTGATTTAAGTATTTGAAAAATACCTGGAGAAATTTTATGCTGAGATTTTAATCTCTCCCTTATTCAGAAAGCGTTTTCCTTGACTCTTACAATTTTTATTTCAGGTAAACACCCGCTTTATGTGTGCTGCCTGATACTATTTCTTGACAGAGGGGGCTGAAACAATAAAACTCGGAACAGAAACAGTAAAACTGGAAACTGAAACAGTAAACCTCAGAGCCAAAGTGGTTTAAACTTTAGAAGTATCTACAACCTGGTCACGTTAGGGATAATTATCTTCTGGTGACGATTTCACTGAAGTCTGTGAGATGCTATAGATCTTTATTTTGGCTAAATCTTACAGTCATTTTTCAGAGAACACAGAATTTTGGGTGTGGGTTTTGGTTGGGGTTTTTTTTTGGGGGGGGGGTTGTTGGTTTTTTTTTTTAATGCTGTTTTCTTTGCCTCTGTCAAAATTAAAATACTGACTTGTTCAATGTAGAGACAATATTATGTGTACAATTGGCTTTTATTCAGAGCTTTTGAGACCTAGAGGAACCAGATCAAAACAATAGTGATCTGCAGAAAGATCATAAGATGTAGCAGCAGGGTTGTGCTCAGTCTGGCTCGCTACCCAAAGCACTGTGAGGGCACTGCAAATCAAGTTTTGCATTGCCTTTTGATGTAGATCAGACTGAACATCACAGTCTTCAGAGGCTGGGCCTGATATACATCATGTTGGAGGTGATTTCACAACCCTCTTTCTTACTTATGTATGCAGTATGATTCTGGGACTTGAGAGAGGATAGAAGGACTGCCTGGAAAAATAAGGTGTATTAAAACACAACTTGATTACAAGTCTCTTGTAATGATTTTCTGGATGCAGATATCAAACAACTTCAAAAGCATTAAATCAAACAGCAGAAAACAACTTGCAGATGGCACACAACAGAGAGAGTCCTGAAGGCTGGAAGACTGGTTCTCACTACATGTATAGAATCACAGAATTGTTTTGGTTGGGAAAGACCTTTAAGATCATCAAGACCAACCCTTAACCTAACATTGCCAAGCCCAACACATGACATCACATCTATACCTCATAAATACCTCCAGGGACCGTGACTCCACCACTTCCCTGGGCAGCCTGTTCCAATGCCTGACAACACTTTCAGTAATGTTCCCTAATATCCAATCTGACCCTCCCCTGGTGCAACTTGAGGCTGTTTCCTCTTGTCCTATCACTTGTCACTTGGGAGAAGAGACCAACACCCACCCCTCAGCACCCTCCTTTCTGGTAGTTGTAGAGTGTGACAAGGTTTCGCCTGAGCCTCCCCTGAGCTAAACACCCCCAGTTCCCTCAGCTGCTCCTCACAGGACTTGTGCTCCAGACCCTTCCCCAGCTTCGTTCCATTCTCTGGACACACTCCAGCACCTCAGTGTCTTTCTTGTTGTGCAGCTGCCAAAGTAGTTCACGGGAAATGTCCCCTCTGCAGAGCTCCTCTATGCAGACAGAACAATTTGTGAAGATTCCTGTGGTCCTTGGGATTCTTCCTGCTGGGTGATGACACAGACAACTTTCTAATACACTTCTATCACTTCTAGATTCCCAGTCTCCTATTCTTGTCTTATGCTGTCAGGTTGTATACCCAGAAGTGAAATGTAAATGATGACATAATCTGAAACATAGGAACATCTAAAAATGACCTTGTGAAAGCAAAGGCCCCAGGCAGGCCCTATGAAGAAGTCATGTATAAAAAAGCAAGAGGGTAAAAAGAGGCTATGAGGGATCATAGAAGCTAAGATGCGACTGACGTTACAAGTAATAGAAAACACTTCCTCCGACACAAGCTGTTGGATTACAACCCATATAACCATTGCCTATTTTGATGACTGCCAGTCATTGCAAGGAAGTTTGGCTATTTAAATGGGAAACAAAAAAAAAAAAAAATAAGGCTGTCTGAAGTTCCTTGATTTATTCATTTTTTCAAAGGTACAAATTCAGGTCTTAATTCATACTGCCATGACAGAAAACATGTCTCAAAGCTGTAAAACCTTGAAGTGCTCTGAACCAGGTAAGGTCTGTGTATGAGTCCCGTGTTGAGGATGATGAGGAGAACATTGTCAGTGAGTCACTGGCTCCTTTCTTTAATTATTCCTTTAAGGGTTAGTAGGAAATGAAGGTCTTGGCGATACAAAATGTGGATCTGGCAGAGAGAAAATGCCCAGGATGTTGTTTCTGCAATCCCTCAAAGCAGCTGTAGCTCCACTGACCTTTCCCGTATTTGGTTTGTAGTCAAGAAGGACATCTCCATTACAGCCATTCCATCTCCTGCTAGGCTGATTTCATCTTATTTCAGAGATAGCATAGTTCGTTTGGTTCATACAGCTTAACAACCTGTCTGTCTGCAAGGGAAAACCAGCTTCTGCTGCTTTGGCCCCTGTCATCTTTGTTTGTCATCACGGAGCCTTCTCCAGCTGCAATTTTGGATCACATCTGTTATACCCAGTACACCCAGTATCTTCAGAGGGGGTTTCTAGCTGCTTTGACCCAGGTAAGATTCAATATCATGGTTGGTTTGTCCAGCGGTAATTGTAAGGTCAAGATTCAACTCCTACAGAAAATAATGGGGGAGACTGATGGGGGAAACTCTTTGAATCACGCATCACACAGGCAGCTTCATCAGTGGTATTCCTGGATTGGGAGGACTTGAATTTGCAATGTTAATTGTTCTCTTTTAAAATTTTTCATGTAGATATCTCCTTCTTCAGCGATCATTTTTGCAGGCTGACTCCCTGATAATCCTGTGCATTGGAGAGGCCCTGTTGACTTTCGTCCATGTTGTTTGAAGTCAAGTCCCAGTGTTGTGCCAGCATCTGGCTTGCTCTAGTCCCATGTTCTTACCTGCCATCTGCACGCCCTTTGCCCTTGGCTGCAGCCCTCTCTTCCCACAGGCTTCCTCCAAATTCCTCTCTGTGCAGTTGTTATCTCCACCAGAAATAGTGCTGGATGCAGGGTTTTAATTTTGTGGTAATACGGGAAACGACTGCACCTAATGGTATGAGGCCTTGGCAAGTGACTAGATCTGCACTAGGCTCTGAGAATTTCTTGCAAGGTTTCTTTTCTATGAGGCTGAGTTTACCCCAGGCGGTGAGACACCATCTGTGAACTGCATGGATCACAGGGGGGCATAAAATGCACATTGTCTGGGGTTGGCACTGCTGCAGATGGTGTCACGTAATTGCGGGCATGAAGATACCTTTTCAGTGGTGACAAAAAGGTTACGCAGTTGTTCCTCATCACAGCTGCCCTATGATCCGGTCCCCATTCTCTGCGGCTCAGCAGGCGGCTCCTACAGCTGTGGCTTGAGCAAGTCATGGTCAGCGAGTAGGTGGAAAGCACAGCCAGGCAGCTCAGCAGGGTACTGGGGGAGCACAGTCCGCCTTCTCCGGCCCTTTTAGTGCTGAGCTGTGCAACACATTCTTGGGCTCCCGGGATGGCGTGCAGCTGGCATTTTCCCCTTGCCAGGCTGCTCAGCATGCAGGCACACCAACCTCCTGCCACTGAGAAGTTCCACATCTTCCAGCAGTCACTTAATCCACCATCCAAAGAGTGACGCTGGTCTGAAAGCTGTCCTTCCCTGTCAGGAATCCTAAGAACTCAAAAATATGTGATGTTGAACATCTAGAAGCTACCACATCGGAGCATGGTTACCCCCCTTGGCCTGGCGGGTGTGTGAGCAGCCCTGCTCTGGGCTTTGAGCATCAGCCTGCACTGCAGCGCTGTTGTAATCCCAGACTATTTAAAACGTGGAAACTGAGGCAAACAAAGGCTGAGTAAGTAGACCAGTGCTACACAGAAAGCCTGTGGCAGCGCTGGGAACCAAATGCAGACTTTCTGACTCCCAGTCCTGGGCTTTAGCTACCCACTGAGCTCTGACGTGGGACGAAGTGAATCTCACCAGAGACATCAGATAACCACAGTTTAATTTGGTTTCTCTGTGCTCCATACCCTGGGGAGATAGCAGACCTCTGGCCACGAAAAGCAAATTATTGAGAGGTTTACTGTTAATTCCTCCTTATGAGGTCCATCTTGTTATGTTTGGAGTTGCCATAGGTTTCTGTTTGGTCTGTCTGGGTTTTTTTGCGTGTGGGGCTTGTGTATTTTATTGAGCCCTTGGCTAGTATCTTGTGCATGTTTAAGATTTTATAAGGGTTTCTTTTGAGGTTATTCATTATAGCTTTCAAAGGTGGCCTATTCTGCAGGCTTGCTATTGAATGCCAATCTTGGATAGACTGGTGTCTCACACAGGGCAGAAGACCGTTTCTCATACACTCATAATTAGTGTTCCCAAAGGGTTCCCCAGCTGCTTTTCATAGCTCTACACTCACGTTGACCTTGGACTTTGAATGCCTCATGGCTAGTTCAAGTACAGTCACCAGAGAGATAGACTGAGACAGAAACCTCCTTTTAGATTCATCATTCCAAAAAGAAAAGCCATCCAAGAGTTACCTTTCTAGTACCTCACGGGTCTGCCACTGATCTGCTGGAGACCATGGGGAAGGAAGTTGACCTCCCTCTGCCTTATCTGGCTTTTTTCTCTGTCTTATCTGCTGGTGCTGTGGGAGTGGAAGGCTTTTGGTGACCTTAGTTATCACCCTAAGACTTCTTTATATGTCCTTAAAAGTTTTGTGTCAGACACACAGCTAAATTAATTAAGTTGGGCAACAGATTTGGAGTGTATAAAATATTCAATGTGAAAGAGAATGCAGCTGCTTTTTTAGTAAAGGTATGTATTTTTTGAGTCAATGTGTAGTATAACACACCTGAAATTTAGCAAGATTTTTTCCTTGAGCTACTTCATATTAAACATGCAACATGCATTTGTTAGTTGATTTAAATTCTGGAGGGACTATTTCTCTTATTTCACTTCATATATAGAAGCAAGACCACTGTTTCCATTAGTGGATTTCATTCTTCTGCGAAAGGCTGAATTTTATTCTAACTGAAATTATTAATAAAATCTAAAAAAAATAAACTTTACTTAAAAGGATATGAATTGATAATAGCCACAAAAAGGTTAATATTTGTTCTAAGCCTGAAGACAGATTTGCTTGCACTTTTTGTGGATGTCCCCATGTTTTTCACAAAAACCCACCCCAGAGTTTGAAGAATGGGTGTCTGATAATTTTTAAGCTGCCTCCCCCTCGTGGTAAATCTGAAAAAACCTCTTTTCATGGAAATACTGAAAAGCTGGAAAAAGCTCAGCATTTCATTTCAACTGGTTTGGGGTTTTTTTTGGGGGGGGGAGCGGAAAGCGTTTGGGGAGGAGTGAGCTGGGCTTTAAAATGCCGAACAAATGTGAATTAAGGCAAGAACATATCAACTCTTTCCAGGAACCAAAAACCCAAGTCAGCTAAAAAAAAAGAGTACAGATACCTCAAAGAACTTGGTGTTACAGCTACCACTGGCTTGAGGCTTTTTCTATCTCTCAAAATTATGTTCTTGCTTTTTCCCTTTCCCCTCCCACTTCAGCAGGCCTGAAGGTTGCAGCAGAAGCTTCTCTCTTCTTTTCTGTGTGCCAGGTGCCCAGGGAGCAGGGCAGGGACTCACTCCCCAGCCACAGGGCTCCTGGTCTTCCTTGTCTCTCTCCAGAGTTGTGGTTTTGCTGCTGTACGTGGGCTGCAAATACTGATCCCTTTGTGGTTTTTTCACACTGATATGGAAACTTAAATGCTCGCTACAGCCTGGAAAAGGAAAGATTCTGCACCCACACTGAATTATGGTCAGCGCAAGGGAGAGATAAGCGTTTCCTCCACAAATATCCCAAGGAAGAGAGATGCAAAGCCATATTCCAACAGCCAGTGTGTAAGCCAAAACAGGTAAGACAGTCTGAAGTACATCTGTATCATACACAGACAGCAGCCTCTTCGCCATGGAGTGAACGGTCACCATTCCTGAATCCGCCATTTTCCCTGAGCTCATTGTCCTTCTAGTCCGTAAAGGTCTCTGCAGTGCCTGAGGCTGCTCCAGTTCTCTAAAAAGAAAGCATATTGCTTCATTTCCTCTGCAACATGATCCTCTGAAGTGCAGGATGGACTCGAAAGGATAAAGCTAAGAGGAGGAGAAGAGCCTTTGCGGTTAAGGCTGTAGATGGTGACTTAGAAATGGGCTTATTTCCTGGTTTTACTACAAATAGTGTGTGGTGGGGAGAAAGCTGCTCATATATTCTGAGCTTTTAGTGCCTTGTTTACTAATCAGAGAAAAGGGTTTTTCCTTCTCTTCATCCTTTGAGTCTTTACCAATTAACTGGAAAGTCTCTGGGATGAAAAACTTTCTTCTGCATTGTATATCTATGCCAGGCCAAAGGTGCCCCTGGGGCTGGGCCCCGCCATATGCCAATAATCATTTGAATGCATATAAAAATGGGACAGCTATCCAAGCTTCTGCCCTGCCTCACTCTCAGTGTCCCCATAACCCGTGACGGTTGTCATAAGTAGCATCAGTTGGCCTCATCCCTTGGGATGCATCCCTACTTTCAGGCCCAGAGAGTTTGTCATGATGGGCATGCCAAAAGGGCCTATACCACCAGGTGTCCCCCTTCTCCACGGCGCGGAGGAGAGCTGGTCCACACCCCCCAAAACCGTATTTCACTGTGAAGTCCTGCTTGCAATTCTGGCTCAAGTGAGATTTGGCACAGATTTGTTCTTTCTGAATCAGGCAAGATGAGGTGCTGAGCTGGGTTTCTGATGAGCCAGACCCAGTAGTGCAGGGCAGCAAATCTCTTCCCTTAACACACCTTTTCCTCTTTAAAATGTCTTGTCAATGGTTTGTTTTCAGCACAATTAAATTATATGTATGCTTGAAAAAATTGATTAGCTTCAAGCAAATGTTTTCACACCCCTTATGGACATAACATGTACCCTGAGGGCTGCCAGGACTCCTGGAGAAAGAGAGAAGGAAGGATGCACAGGGTGAAGGTGAAGGCCTCAGGCAATGGATTATGCATGTTTAATTTACCACTTGAGGGCACTGCAGAAGTTAATAAGGAGTGGACTTTAAGAACTGTGTTAAAGAGAGCGTTTTGTGGAGGCAAACATGGAGAAAAATACTGGTCAAGGGTGGGAAACAGACTCAACACATGCTGATAGAATGAGAGGGTAAAGAAGAGGAGGGACAACATGAAACACGTTGCCCAGGGAAGCTGTGGATCCCTGGGAGTGTCCAAGGCCAGGCTGGACGAGGCTTTGAGCAACCTGGTCTAGTGGAAGGTGTCCCTGCCCATGGCAGGGGGGTTGGAACTAGATGGTCTTTAAGGTCCTTTCCAACCCAAACCATTCTGTGATTCTATCAACCTAGGAGACCAGAGATACACGTCTCCCTGTATGAAATCAAATGCAGTATTTTGGGGGCAATACTTTATTCTAACTTTGAAAATAACAACCAGGTTAACATCCATGAACACTGAAGTGTTTTAGGTCCATGAGGAACTTTTCTTCATTATTTTAATGTGACCATTTGAATGTCCAGGGCAGATAAATCTACTTCTTGGGATATAAATTTGGGGTTTTTTTCTGTTTGCTAATCTGCATATCAGCACATCACCGATGGTTATTCCCCACCGTTCCTCTGAGTGGAGAGGCTTAGCTTGAGATTAATTTCATGTTATTCCAGCAAGCTCACTGGCAGACAGTCAATCACCTGAGTTCCTTCTACAGTCAGTGGAAAGAACAAGGGATTTAGAAGATGTGCTTAACCATAAAGAAACAGGCTGTTAGCTCTAACTTTGCACACTTAGTTAACACTTTGCACAGTGTTAACTGCAGGGATTTAAACCAATATAAAACTTATTTATCAGGTATTTGCAATAAGCTGTTCCTCTCACAGCTGCATGGTAGGTGTCTTGGTTGATATCAGCGTAGTTTGTTCTGGTCACAGAACAGGTGTTCATACCTGTCCAATGCATAAACTGGGATTGGTAATGGGAAAATCAGAGCAGAATTTTCCCACAGGTCCCACTAAATTTGATGCCCACGCTAGAGTGCTCATATTACAAAATTTACACAGTAGACATAACTAGAATAGCTTTTCAAAACTTCTGTTAATGCAGAGGCCTTTGGTACAAAAACCAGTTTATTGTTATCTCAAAAATTAAGAATAAAAATCAATTTCAATGTAGTAAATTGTCAGAGGAGAGAAATAAATCCTTTTTAACAAAGTTCATATTTGTCATAAGATATAAATATTAGGGCTAGAAGTAGTAGCTACATTCTTCCCTGTCCATCTCCCAACCCACCTATAAATTCATAAAAGTAGAGTGAAGACAAATTATAGTTTGGAATAGAAAGAAAAAGGTAGAGACATTCTATTTTTCCTGATATTTTTATTGTACTACTCTCCAAACTGTGTTGGAAAACAGGAAGGGTGAAGACATGATCTTACTGAAATCAGCTGTAGAATTTTACTCGCTGTGAGGTTTTCACCCTAGTGCCAAACACCCGGTTGACGGGGCTGACAGATATTCTCCTTGCATAGTCAGCAAAGGCAAAATAAATAAATAAATGACATATTTGCAATATATCTTTGCTGCATTAGACAAATTCAGAGCAAATTAAATGTAAGTAGCACGTTGCTGTAATGAAGTCCTAGAGATGAAACACGACTGGAAGTAGCTACAAACATCTCTACTGGGTGTATGTGCTGTAGGGGTTAACACCGGCCATCATCAACATCACTTACTGAAGGTGCACTTAGCCTACTGCTTGCTAACACCAAAAGCTGTTAAATGAAATTACTACTATATTTATTAATAATAATTAATTTAATTAACCATATTATTAATATATTAGTAAATATTAATATAATAAAAAATAAGAATAGCCCAAACATGCCAAACTAGTTTATATCTGGGACAGCCCTTGACTGGTACTAGCAAAGGAGATGTAAGTTTGTTTAGAGAGTATGGGATGAAGAAGTCAACCAGCATATTATGTGCTTGTTCCATCAAATATCATGCTCGGTACATATCATGTTGAATGGCAAGTGATACTCCTTGAACTGCTCAGATGGAAGCCTGGGAGATATGAAAATGAACTGCTGACATCTGAATACTTTTATTTTGCTCAATCTGAATAGTTTAACTTTGCTTGTTTGGGAAAATCACAGCCCTAAACCAGGAAAGTTCAGGATTTTATCACTGGAGTTTACTTACACCAATGTCAGAGGTTTGATACACTGCTGTTGTGTTTTAATTAAATTGGTGTCATGATCTTTTGCAGGAACATGATGAAACTGGCCTGAAGTCTAAGACTGTAATTGTGCATATTGAAGTAAACCAAATATAAATGAATGTAACAAAACTGATACCAGATGAAAAGTTGTATTAACTGAGGTGAGGTAAAAATAGCCACTGAACTGGCATTATGTATATAGTCTAAGGCTGTGGAGGACTTTGGCTTCTTTTTTTACAGAGGGAACGTTTGTGTTCGAAACTGGCCTGAAGTCTAAGACTGTAATTGTGCATATTGAAGTAAACCAAATATAAATGAATGTAACAAAACTGATACCAGATGAAAAGTTGTATTAACTGAGGTGAGGTAAAAATAGCCACTGAACTGGCATTATGTATATAGTCTAAGGCTGTGGAGGACTTTGGCTTCTTTTTTTACAGAGGGAACGTTTGTGTTCCTTTCCAAATCTGCTGAAATGTTACAGCATTGTAAGAAGGCATTGATATTGCGATAGTTCTGCTGTTAATAAAAATAGCTATTAAGGATTTGAACACTGTAGCACCTTTCTTTCGTGAAGGTTGTAGTGCTTGTAACAATGCAACTCTCTCCTCACAAAAGGGGTTGAAGGTTACTGGTGGCATTTTGACACTGGATATGCTGAAGTGGAGACCATCATTTAAAGTGCTGAGGAAAGTGCAAAAGGAGTTACTCAAGTTAAAATTGAACTCATATGCCATAGTGCACATAGTCCTTTTATCAAAGGAAGTGATGGACGAGCCACAAAAAGTGTCTCAGCAGCAAGTTTATGTCTCTTCAAAAATATCAGCAATTAAACTCTGGCCTTTGGAGGGGGAAAAGCACAAACCAAAGAGCAGTGGATGATCTTATTGTACAAGGGGTTGTGGGTTCATATCCCAGATTAGCTCTTCAACTTGCCTGCAAAGGTGAAGCTACCTATTGAAGATCTTTCCTCTGGTGCCTGTGCTCTGCTGGTAGGAACTAATGAAAGGAAAACATGAGGAATTATGTGAAAATCCAGATAACACGAAGGGAAAGCAGGGGAATGAAGGAGAAGCAATGCGACAATGATAAGCTGATGCACAAGTATAAATGACTTTGGGTGTGAAAGGAGTAGACAAACTTTAAAACAAAGTGATTGAATGAACCATTTTGCTTCTTAAGAAATCAGCGGTTGGCTGCATTCCTCACTAATAACACCTGGCTCAGGATTAGCTGGGATTTAGCAATCCAAAGTCTATTTAAATTTGTCCAGGCAGTCAAATGCTGCATTGCTTGGCAGTTGATGCATCTCTTGCAAATCAAGATGCATGTAATTTGCCAGGTGATCCTGAGAAGTACTCAATAACTTGTGTAATATTAGAAAAGCATGGCACAAACCAGCCTGATTCTCAGGGAGGCTGATGAGATGTGGGGTGAAAATACTTCTAAATAATCCTTCTTCCCCCTCTCCTAGATTCTAACCTGCTTCTTAAACACTCCTCAGGCACCTAGAGAGGTCCTGGCCTTGTGCTCTCCAGCGTTCAGCATTTCCTAGCACACAAGGTTGCTGGGGTGCACGGCCAGGAAGAACTTTACAAACTCTCCACTTTAGAGAGACATGGAGCTGTTGGAGTGAGCCCAGAGGAGGCCACAAAGACGATCAGAGGGCTGGAGCACCTCTCCTGTAAGGTAAGGCTGAGAGAACTGCGGTTGTTTAGCCTGGAGAAGACAAAGCTCTGGGAGACTCGATTGCAGTCTTTCATTATTTCATAGAATCAGAATGGTTTGAGTTGGAAGGGGCCTTAAAGATCATCTAGTTCCCCCCCCCCTGCCATGGGCTCAGCCTTTGACCAGGTTGCTCAAAGCCTCATCCAGCCTGGCCTTGAACACTTCCAGGGATGGGGCATCCACAGCTTCTCTGGGCAACCTGTTCCAGTGCCTCACCACCCTCTCCGGGAAGAACTTCTTCCTGATAACTAATCTAAACCTCCCCGCTTTCAATTTAAACCCATTACCCCTTGTCCTTTCTCTACAGGCCCTTGTAAAAAGTCTGCTTTTATGAGGCAGAAATGCTGCAAGACACAATTAAATAATTCATTAGTACTTCAGACCCAAACTGAAGTTCAAATAATTATCCATCCCCACCATCATGTTTCAGGGCACACCGCATCCAAACCTAACTTTATTTTCATCATCCTATCTCCCAGGTAACTTAGTCTGAAAGAAACCTCCCTTGTAATGCGTGCCTCAGAAATTTTCATCCTTTCCTGCACCAAGACACTGCTTACCTTAGGGCAGCAATTAGGATGAGGTACACTAAGAACATCACAAGACAGGATCTTTGGATTTTAGGAGTCTGCAGACCCTTTTTCTTCCCAATTGCTTTTACGTATTAAAAGTTGGTAGTTTAAGAAAAACAACTGTAGGAAAAATATTTTGAACCACATAAAGTTTATTTAATTAGTAAAGTTATATTACAATATATACAGTTTCTATTTACATACACACCTTTCTAAGAAATGAAGCACCATATGATACAGTTAGTATTACAGAGGAATATACAGAAATTTTATTTTTGCATCCAAATAGTTATATCTACAGACACACATTGGTTAGAACCAAGTTCTCCTAAGATGCTGACTTCAGTGGGTGCTAGTGAAGTTACCAATCTGCTGTGCTTCAGGATAAGAGATCTTAGCTATGTCATTTCAGAGACTATGTACAATGTTTACTCTCAGAGAAGTCAGAGGTGCAGATGGAAGGTATTTTATAAGACACAAGAATACAACACTTTCATCAGTAAGATTTTTACTGTTATCAGAGTTTCATATGAATGGAAAAGAACACTGCTAAAGTGTTTATACACATTACGCAAAGTGAAGAACCTGGAAGCATATGTGATATGGTATCATGCATTCCCCAAGGAATCCATTTACTTCAAAGAGCCCAGTCTTACAGCTACTGAAGCTCATGGCATGACCCCCTTAACTCAAGGGGAAAGACCCTCTGATCTTTTATGCCAACGTCAAGAAAAAAAGAAGGCTCTGTCCAAGGTACAGTATTTCCCTCGAGTGAATATGACACTTGGAAGGGGAAAACGTAAAACAAGGTATTAAATAAACTACAGTAAAAAAAGAAAGCACCTAGACTGTTTTGCAAAACATCTTAGATATTTTACATAAACAATTATTACATTCACCTGATTGTGGGTGTGCTGGTTTTGGCTGGGATAGGGTTTATTTTCTTCATAGTAGCTAGAACGGGGCTATGTTTTGGATTTGGTCAAGTTTTGTATAAACTCTTTATACCTTTCGTTCTACCTAATTTATGCTTTTCATATTTTTGATTCACTAGACGTCAGATCCAACGGCTGGAAGAAAGCATTGTTACTCTGAGGACAGTTATTATGGCAGACACAGGTGTTGATCAACATCATTGGCTTTTTTAGGACTTTGCCCTGAGGACAGCGGAACTCAACTTGAATCGTTTTGGTGTTGTGTGGGGTGCAGCATCGCCCATCACTGCAGAGGCCACAGTAACGAGGTTTGTACGTCTGCACGCTGGTGCAGTTCTTGTGTTCAAAGCGAACAGCCTTCAGGGGCTTCTTTGTTCGGACACATTTCTTCCCTTTCTAAGAGAAATATGAAGAGACATGAGATGACTGCATAAGACAGAAAGCTGTTAAAAGTTGACATGCAAGGATAAAGGTGTACTCTGAAAACTTAAATTTGTTGTCTTTGCTTGTTCAAGAGCAGTAAGACTGCAGCTACTTCCGTAGTTACTTACAGGTAACTCCTGCAAGTTCTGCCCTTTGACACCAGTGTGTTATTATAGGGCCGGCAATAAATGACAAATAATTAAAGCCCACTCTCGTCATTTGAGACAAGCCAAACTAAAATTCATTATGAAACTCTACTCTACTGGGAAACTTCTCAGGCTAGTGTAGTTCCATCAGAGAATCAGGAAGCTAAATGAGCAAGGACTAGATTCAAGGGAAAAAAAGAAAGTTAAACTGAACCTTAAAAGTCACTGCCAATTCTTGTGACCCAAGACAGAATCAGCTTTATCCATGTTATTCTTAACAGATGGTTGTCTAACTTGTCCTTGGAAGTCTTCAGTGACAGAGACTCCACATCTGCCACAGACAATCCTCACAGTCCACTTACTGCTTACACAGCTAGGAAAATGCACCTCTGTTCTCTTGCATTCAGAAAAGATTCAGTTCAATCTTCCCCTAGCAGAACATGTTTTCTAGACCCTTGATCATTCCTGTTAGTCTCCCCAACTCCTCCCAAACGTTTCATATTCTTTTCAAAACCCAGTATTTAAAAGTGCACAGAGTATTCAGCAAAGGCCTTAGTAATGCTGTCCAAGGCTCAGATTACATAAAGTGATGGCCCTTTTACCTAGCTACATCTTATTCTCCCTGACAGTTAACACTTGTATAATGTGTATAAGCAGAGAAAAAGTCAACTTCCTTAGATACACATTTATTGCACCTTAAGTGTCAGCGTTGGGTTTGCTTTTGGAAAAAGCATCGTAAGGATTAAGATAAGGTTTAATTTACCCAAGTTGATTTTGCAGGATTTCACACATTTCCCTGCAGTTCCAGACGCTCAACAGACTAGAAATCTGACACATCCACCTGCATGATTGGAGCAGCTCTGTAGTCTACATACAGGTAGTACAATTGCATTTGTGGGAAAAGTTAGACTGCTTGAGCTGTCAAAATAGTCTGCACATAATCTGTCTGGGATGGCTCAAATTATCACAGAATCATAGAATCACAGAATCATAGAATGGTTTGGGTTGGAAGGGATCTTTAAAGGTCATCTAGTCCAACCCCCTGCAATAATCAGGGACATCTTCAGTTCAGTCAGGTTGCTCAGAGCCCCATCCAACCTGGCGTTGAATGTTTCCAGGGAAGGGGCACCTACCACCTCTCTGGGCAACCTGTGCCAGTGTTTTGCCACCCTCATTGTAAAAATCTCTTTCTTATGTCTAGTCTGAATCTATCCTCTTATAGTTTAAAACCATTGCCCCTTATCCTGTAACAACAGGCCCTGCTAAAGAGCCTGTCTTTCTTATAAGCCCTCTTTAAGTATTCAAAGGCTGAAATCAGGTCTCCCCGGAGCCTTCTCTTCTCCAGGCTGAACAAGCCCAACTCTCTCAGCCTTTCCTCATAGCAGAGGTGCTCCAGCCCTCTGATCATCTTCGTGGCCTCCTCTGGACTGGCTCCATCAGCTCCATGTCTTTCCTGTGCTGAGGACCCCAAAGCTGGATGCGGTTCTCCAGGTGGGCTCTTACCAGAGTAGGGCACAGGGGCAGAATGACCTCCCCCATTACCTGCTGGAGGTGCAGCACAAAGCTACTGAGCAAGCAGAGCAAATCTAATGCTTACTGAAAACACTGGGCTTGCTGCACATATGCTAAACGGTGTATTTGGTCACACTTGCATGTGGAGCATTCTAGACCATATTGCAACCTTGGAATTACGGCTGGAGACTGCTCCTCTACCACTCTGCAGCATACCTTGTCAGACGGCTCTTCATTTTCACAAGGTCTTATCATGCAAAGCCGTGTCTGCTTCACCATCTCACACTGCTGATTTCTGTTGGTAACACGAGTGGAAAAGCCCATTCCGCAACTTTTGGAACAAGCACTCCATTCTGTCGTCTGCTCAATACAATTGGCACTTGAATCCGACACGTCGATCCCGAGTGTGGCCTCTTGTCTGTAGGCTGGAGACAAAACCCCACAGAACTTTATCACAAGAAAAACTCATGAGAAAACTCAGTATATGATTAAGCTCTACCACACCTGGGAAGAAATATGAAAAAAGGTCTAAAATCCATGCTTTGACCGGATTTAGGAATTTTAAAAGCTGCGTTTTTAGGAGCCCTGGATGGCAACTTCCTACATCTAAAAATAACCGAAAGGTGGATGCCAGTGTAATCAGCAAGGCATTTAGATTCAGTTCACTCAAGTCCACAGCTGGAAGAATTATTACTAATTTTTTAACCAGTTCAGAACTCTAATAACATTCCTCACTCTTTCCAATGGAAACACATCACAAATCTGTTCTAAAGCTATGTCATAAAAACACTTAGATATGACTTAAGAGAGGCTGAACGATTTATCTAAACTAATGAACAGCATGGAAGTAAAGTCCTTGACTCCCAGAGCCATAAAGTCACCCGATTTTGTCAATTATTGACAGATTATAGCCAGGGTGATGGTGGGAAGGGAGGAACTAATTTCCAGCAGTTATCGCAGCTACTCAAAGGCATAGCCAGCTCCGATCACCATCCTGCCCTCACAGCAGTATTAAGCTGTATTATGCAAACACTGCTAACGGGTTATCAGGGGAGTAAACAGAATGAGGCAACACGACCAAGCCGTCAGTCACAGCTCTTGCTGTTAAGCTCCTCTACAGCAGCATTTTTGACTTTGGCATGGTAAAGCCTCAAAAAGGTGGCCTCCCAACAGGGATGCCATGGCTAGAAAGAATGCAGATAAGCCATCTGGAGACATTTTACAGATTAGCCTGTTACTGTCAAGACAAATCAAAAAAAAAAGAGAAAATAGTAGAAAAGTGGTAAGGTTTTTGTTTATACCTCATGCGCCTTACAACTGACACTTCACAGCGCTGACAGATTATCAGAGCTTTTCTTCCTGGATCCTTCCACACTTGTTTTTCGAATGGATTAGCTGAGTTTCAGCATAACTAACTGCTTAAGACCACAAAGAGCAGTGACTGGAAGAGAATGCAGTGCCCTCAGCTCTCAGTAAAAGTAGCTTATTATTCATGTTGAACTAATAGTCTAATTTAAAGGGGATGGAGACATAATTCAGTAAGAAAACAGGGTGAAAACATTATGTAGCTTTCTTCAATTACAAAAGCACTTTATAATTTCTGCGTTTTGGAATGGGATGGGGTTTTTTTCAGATCTAATCACTGTGTTTATAACCACTGCTTCTCCAAGTACTTTGCAATGCTTTTAATGCCAACAATAATGATGAGAGGTCTAGCACAGACAGGCAGGAATTTGTTGGCATTTTAGCTACCATGCTGACCAAGTGTAATAGGTGGGGAATCTAGGGGGAAAAAAAAAAAGTCTCTTGTACACTAAGCTGTCAGAACCGTATTTATGATTGAACATATTCTTGCAGAGCAGCTAGCAAGACTGCAGCTTTGATTTGGGAGAGGGGAGGAGATGTTCAGAGGATTATGAGCTTGCCTCTGTTTTATTCCACTCACAGAACTACCCTGTACCAGATAAACAGCAATTTCAGAACTGGGAACTAACTGAAGTTAACTACCATTTCAAATTCCTATGCATATTCATCCTCTGAATATCTTTGATTTTACCTGTAGAGCTCTGCCTTTATTCATAACCACTGGTATACTTACTGGTGACTCCAGATGAGAAAAAAAGACCAGAAAAAACCCAACCACACAAAGCAATGTATCTTAGATTTGGCAAGCCCACGGATATTTCCGGTACGATATCACCTCCTTCTCACAATGCCTGCGATAATTATTTTTTGTTCCCCCCCCAGCCATAGCAAAACCTCCCAAAATCACTTCATCTTTAGGGTCACAGATCCACTTCTCACAGCACTCTCCAGGGACTTCGATTTTTCTGGGGAAAGGGCAGTCGGGGCCGGGGAGCAGCAGGTCCAGGTTACAGCGGGGCAGGCAGCCGATCTGTCCATCTCGGCAGGTGCACTGGTACTTGCAGCTGGGCTGGAACGTCTCCCCGTTGCGGTAAATCATCCCGTCAAACACGCAGTTGTCTCCCTCCAGCACTGGTGAGAAAGAAAAGCGAATGAATTGCACTCAGACCGAGGGCAGCGGCCGAGCGCCGCGGGCACA
>NW_010245665.1:16155-22251 GCF_000690775.1 Eurypyga helias | reverse complement strand
CCTCTCCCCACGGGTGGGTGGGTGATGGGGTTCCCTTTGGGTGGTAGAAACGCTGGGCAAATCCTGGTGCTGTGAACTAGAAACCCAGCTCAAGGGGTGTCGGGAAGGGTTGGGGCATCAGTCTGCCATCACCCCCAAGTCATGGTGGGGCTGGGAGTCGTGTCGGAAGGTAGCAGGATGCTGGTCATGTTTTCAGTGGGAAAACACGGAAGAGAAGGGAATGGGGGGAATTGAAAACAAAGGCTTCATGTAGATACTTCCCTTCCTTTTATTTGTTTGCTGCCCATGTGCAGCCAAACAGTAAAATTAAAAATAAATTGCTTCAGTTTTTTAAAAACCAGGAAATCCTGGGGGAGAAAACTGGCTACTTGGGGGGAATTGCTTCTTATTGAAAACAAAAACAGGCATTTTGATTTGTTTGCCTTTTTGCCCCCCACTCCACCTGGTAAGTACTGAGCTGGCCCTTCTCTGCCCACTGCTGCTCCGAGGGGTGAGCGCGTGATGCTGTGGGTTTGGCAAGTGGGCAGAAATGAATCGTTTTCTGTAGCATGCATTGAACCCTCGTCCCATCCTGACTCCATGTGCACCTTACACCGTGCCTTGGGGCAGAGGCAGCATCCTCAGGGGAGGGGACACCTGGGATGCAGAAAGCAAGGGGCTGTGACAGGATGGTACCGGTGGGCTGAGGCCATTGGAGGGGTGAAATGCCGCCATTCCAGCCCCTTTCCCATTTTTGTTACGTATTTGATAGGGATCAAATACGCCCAAAGGACCAACTTTGCTCTCTGATGAGCAAAGCCAAGGACCTCTGCTGCTTGCCCTGGAGTTTGGATCCTGCCTTGACTTCCCAGCCACGGTGGTGCTAATTAGCACACTGCTGCATTTAATACACCCCAAACCTAGGTGAGCCCATCTCACTTTAAAGTTCATTCTTTGCAAATACTAAACCCATATATATTTGGGGATGTACCCATATGGCAGCATGTTTGATATCCATTGCCAAAGCTCTCCATCTCTTCCTCGGGCATTTTCCTGTTGCTTTCCCAGTTGTCCAAAATCCATACGTGGGCACAATAAACATATCTCCAGTTGAGGGTTATGTTAACAGGTTCAGTAATAAATTATAATTATTAGTCAATACGTACAAATCACTTAATTCTTTTAACACATCAGGCAGCACTGGAGATAAAGTATAACTTGGGAAATTGGTGGCATATTTCATTCTGAACAGAAGATGTGGAGAAAAATGTCAGCGCGAGCAAACGCATCTGGCTCATTAACGTGATCCTCTCTTCCCAGTAAAGGATCTTCAGCAGATTTGAATGGACATCAGAGCATCCCCATAAATCAGATTTAGCTCCCCGCACCGCAAGTGCTGGGGAAACTGCCAGGCACCTCTCCTTTGCAGCGTTCCTCTCACTGCTGATCCCAAAAACCTTGGGGCGATTCACGTGTAAAGATAGTCCCAAGTACATCCCGCTTCCCCAGACTGGTAGGGAACTGGGCATGGATTAATCCATCTTCTGGCACGTGGTGAAAAAGTAGGAACTTATACCTCTGTAAGTAGAAAAATAGGTATTTTACTGGCTTGGGGAAAATGTTGGCTTAAATGGAGGAATCCGTGGAGAAAACGAGGGCATGTGCGTGCCATGGGGGTGCGTGGTTGACAGAGGGGGGCTGCTGTTGGCTTGGGAAGGCCATTCTGGTGTGGGGTGAGGGGGTGTGCACGAGGCCCGGAAGGTCTCCAGGACTGGGGGCAATTCCCTGGCTCTGTGTGCAGCGCCAGCGCGCAACGCTGATTTCGGTCAGGATGGATGAAACGGGAATTCGGCTCCACGCCTTGGCTGAGGTCAGCATCTTGCCGAATCCATCTGAAGCTGTAAAGGAATTCTAAAAAGCTGACAACTGGAGCTGTGTGCTCTGACGCGATGTTTCCGAAGGCCAACGGTCCTGGCTTTTCCAGCCAGCTCCGGGGGTCCAGCTCCAAGCTGTTTGGCCATCGATCGGCTCCGGGACAGGTGGCAGTCCCACATCGCTTTCTCCTGCCTTCATTCCCAGGGGAGGGAGAGGAGGGGCGGGAAAGGCACATAACCCGCGTTTCGAGGATGCAGAGCGATAGGCGCACTGCAGGAGCTGCTGTCCAAGCCCCGGCGCTGCTCGTCCCTCCACTGCTGGGAATGTTAAAACACACTGCGGCATGGGAATTGGAGGAGCCGGGTGCTGCAGGTGCCCCCCGCTTGCCCCCCTACGCATGGCAGATGCCATTAGCTGGCTTCTGTGAGATGGTGTCCAGGGCAGATCCCAGAGAGCCCCAGGTGCGTTCCCTCGGCCAGTACCGGAGCTGGCGTGCGAGTGGCGGTTCCTTAACCTCCAGTGGATCCCGGGAACACCAGGGGGAATAGCTCTAAACCGCATTTAAATAGGGAGCGGGGAAGGAGGGGGGGGAGAGGGGAACATTTATTAACATCTAATCCTGTTACGATTTGCTGCACCATATGTCTGAGCCCCAGAACATGGGAAATGTGTGCTAATTGCTCCTGCCTGTGTCACGCGTGTGTGTTTATGTGCAGTCCCTGACCTTTTTGTTAATAACTTCACATTATATTCATTGACCTGGAACAAATTGAATTCAGTGGCACTCACTCAAGAACTGAATTACATAGTCTCCTTAATTGGTCTCTTATTTAAATGTGGAAAAGTAACAGTTTACCACCTGTAATTTTTTTTTCTCTTCCTTAAGAAATTCCTGCGGAGAAGTGTGCCCATGCGTGCTGGGGCCAGTGTCCGTCGGCGTTGGAATTACCACGGAAGACCCAAGCCCGCAAAAGTTGCAGCCCTCCAAAGCCAAGGACCGAGCCTGTCACCGCTCCCTGGGGCGGAGAGCCACGGTGGGGAGCTGCAGGGTGCCCCCGCACCGACCCCCGGAGGAGAGCCAGAAATCTTCCGTCGCCGAGTTAATTGCTGAAGCAGCACAGAGGAGACTTTACTCTTTACTTACTATATTTAACTTAAAAATGCAAATGTTATTAGTGTCCTGATCGTCGATAAGAGTGCCTTTGTGCCACGCTTTAACCCCCATTAGGGGGGATTACGGGAACGTAGCCACATTGGCATTTTCCAAGTGTCACTGTGACAGCACTTGCCGCACAAATGCCTGGCTGTCACGCTGAGGTTTATCACCGGGTTTTTTCCTGCGCATGCAGACTAATAAGCCCAGAAATTACAATTGCCTCCCTGCCGAATCTGTGATAGGCGGAAATAATGATATCAGTGCCCTGCTAATCTCCTTGCCTCCGCGCTTGGCACCATCCTATTGAGTCACCTGTCATACGCCGCTTTGATGAGGCGAATTCAATCTCTCGGCTATAATGACAATGGAGCCATTTTCATGTTTGGAAATGATTATGTGAAGGTTTCGCTTTGCTCTGCCTTGGCAAGCAAACCAGGTCAACGTTCAGGCTCTGTCTCCTGCCGCCGCTAACGACTCGGAAGGAGCCAGGCGGCATTAAGTGACTGTGCCAAGTTATTGGAAAGGAGACGCCGAAGGCAGTGTGGCGGGGGGAGACTCTTTTAATTGCCTCCCCCGCAGCAAAGCGTGAGGAGAGGCAGGAGCACCCAGCCCCGACAGCGTGGTGCCACAGGCATGGCTCGCTCCTCGACGCCTTGCTTTGGCACCGGTGGGATGCTCCCATTCTACCTTCCGTAGTAACGGCACGTCAAGGTGCTGGTTCCGGAGGGCAGCACGGGGCTGGCTGCTGGATTTGCCTGCCGGAAAACCTCCACGCTCTCGGAGAGTGTCTCTGCCACTTTGCTGGGTGGGAGCCGTGCTGATTTTTACTCAGCCTTTGTTTTCCAGCCCTACAGCCAGGTGAGCAGCACGGGATGCTGGCTCAGGGCACCCAGGAGCAGCCAGGCGAGCCATGGGTGAGCTTGTTCTTTAAAAATTCACCTGCAGAGCAGCTTCTCCCTCCTCAGACTGCGATTTGTCACCACTCACAAAGACCAGAAGACATGCCCAGGTGGAAAAAACCCTTTCTGTGTGCAAAACTGCAGGGAGGTGCTGGGTGCCACGTGCGCAATTCCTGCCTCTGTGCCAACTTCAACCTGTTCTGTGGTGGAGAACCTTGGAATTTCTTCCCTTCTCAAGTGTCCGTCTCTGGTGTCAGCAGTATCCAGGATCAGGATTTGTTCCGGCCCTTGTGCTCAAGGTGAAACGTTTTGGTGTAAAAGGAAAATAACTACATTGCTTCAAGCTGGGAGGCCCCAAATTCACAGAGGAATGAGGGTTTAAAGTCACCTTGGAGAAGTGTAGGGTCTGTCAGAGCCCACAGCTGGGAACTGGGGGCTCTCTGTGCTGCCTCCCAGACGGCATCGCTCCAGCAAAGTCATACGGGACACGGGTGCCACGGACATGGCCCGATCCCAAGGAGACGCAAGAGTCCTGGCTGGAAGCGGTGCTTCTCGTGCCGTCTCCATCGCCACCTCATCCTCCTGCACCCCTGGGCCTGAGGCTTCTCATCATGCAGAACTCGCTGCCACATTATTGGTGTTTATTAATACGGCATTAATTGTCTGAAATCTTGACCAACCCTTTGGTGCAGGAGGACTGAAGAAGTGGAATTGGAGATGTCAAACCTTTATTAAGGAGAGCGTTCAAGGCCATCACTGGGTGGATATTATGGGCTGCTTTCACTCTGCTCTTCAGTATATGAAAAGCAATTGTTTAGCCACGCAGAGAGTACGGAGCAGAATCGAATTGACCCGCGCAGCACAGAAAGTGGCACTGCGCCCATAGCACTGAGGGTCCTTTCCAAGGAATCTTCCTTACTAGAGATGAGGGCTGACATTATTTCAAGGAAGTGATTATCTGTCTAACAATACATAATTCACGAGTGGCTTCCACATGTGGAATTAAGGCAGCCCAGGGTAGCAGATTCGGAGATGGGCTTTGCAGGCAGGAAGCAGCACAGAGATGCGGGGCTATTCCCCCCAGTGATTATGGTCAGGGGTGTTCCTAGTAGGAGCCCTGCTCCCTGTGCGCAGCTGGGAGGGTACAGATGCTTGGATGGGATGGACACACGGATGCTTGGACGGGGTGCTTGGATGGGACAGATGCTCAGGTGGGATGGATGCTGAAGATGGGAAGGATGCTCAGATGGGACAGACACTCGGACAAGATGCTTGGATGGGAGAGATGCAAGGACGGGATGCCCAGATGAAGTGGATGCTTGGATGGGAAGGATGCTGAGATGGGATGGACACTCGGACAAGTCAGATGCTTGGATGGGATGGACGCGTGGACAGGATGGACACTTGAGATGGGATGCTTGGATGGGACAGATGCAAGGATGGGATGGATGCTCAAATGGGATGGATGCTCAGACAGAACAGATGCTTGGATGGGACGGACACTGACGGGACAGACACTCAGACGGGGTGCTTGGATGGAACAGATGCTCGGATGGGATTGATGCTCAGATGGGAAGGATGCTCAGACAGGACGGATGCTTGGACAGGATGAACACTCAGACAGGATGGACACTCAGATGGTATGCTTGGATGGGACAGATGCTCGGATGGGATGCTGGGATGGGATTGATGGTCAGACAGGACGGACGCTTGGACAGGACAGATGCTTGGATGGGATGGACACTCAGACGGGATGCTGAGAAAGGGCAGATGCTTGGATGGGATGCGCAGAAGGGGTGGATGCTTGGATGGGATGGACACTCAGACAGGATGGACACTCAGACGGGATGGACACTCAGACAGGATCCTTGGATGGGACAGATGCTCAGACAGGACGGATGCTCAGATGGCACAGGATACTCAGGAGGAATGCATGCTTGAATGGGTTGGATGTTCAGATGGAACAAATGCTTGGGTGGAATGGGATGCTCAGAAGGAATGCATGCTCAGATGGGAGGGATGCTGAGATATGAGGGATGTTGGGACAGAATGGACGCTCAATTTCAGGGTGCGGAAGTCCTCTGGTTTTGGTTACACCCTTGCCAGCCCGAGGGGAGCTGGGCTCGGGTCTGGCTTCACCCCCACATCTGGGCAGCCTCAGGACACACAAGCCCCATGCGCGCCAAC
>NW_010245665.1:14412-16073 GCF_000690775.1 Eurypyga helias | reverse complement strand
AGGGCGGCGCCCCGCCGCAGCGGCCCCGTGGGGGTGCATCAAAGCCCGCGTGGGGTGCGCGTGGGGGGAGGGCAGCACGCGGGCAGCACAATTACCCAAGTTAAGAAAACATCCCTGTAATTAGCCAGGCAACTCTAAGCACAAGGAATGGAAATTAGTCGCAGCACCATAAATTAGCCGGTGCATACATTACGTGCCGCGAGCACCCCGGGGGCCTCCTGTTTGCAAGGCTTTGCTGTGCCACCCCGTGCCTCTCAATAAAGCATTCAGCCCTGGGTGATTATGTTCCAGCAAAAGGAGTTTTTAACTGAATTACAAATTTTCTTCTCTAATTCTTTTGTGGGCAGAACAGGGATCCCTCACTTTTTTCTCTCCTTGGTTTGTTGGTGGGTTTTTGGTTTTTTTTTTTTGAAGGTCTGGGGAGTGAGGCCACTTCCCTCCCCCTTCAGCTAATAATTAATTTTCAGCTTTTCAGGGTGCTCCAAGACCCTGCATTGTTTGCTTTAATTAGTAGCAGTAGTTAAGGAACTATTTCCAAATCTGTCCCCAATTTTGAACTGTTTTAGCTGTCGCTTCTTTACTGGGGGAAGAAAAGGGGTGGGGGCAAAGCAGGAAATTGGACTGTAGCAGCACATAACATTTGCATCAAAATAATACAGCCGGCAACAGAAAATCACAATCACATCACTCAGAAGGAAGGAACAGAATACAAATTAAAGGAATAATGTAAATTTTTTGCCATTAAGCTTCAATGACCATTTGAAATAGTGCAAGGCACAAAGGTTTTGATGAGCATCATCCAGTTTGATTATTCATACTTGTGCTTCTGCTTGAATTAAAGTAGAAGTGCTAGAGCCTGTTAAAGCAAAATATTTGAATTGGTAGTGAACTCTCACCTTTACTTGCATCCATTTACTTTTCAAATGAATACCAGATAAGTTAGTGCATTTTATAATCGGCCTGTTTTCCAGTGAGTGCTGTCATTACATACCAATTTCTTTTAGAAGTGCTTCCTAAGAAACATTAAATACTTACAAATAAGGATCTGTCCATCACCAGCAGCAATCCCGGTCGAGCAGTGTCGGGTGACGCTGGCGGGTTGCGTGCCCTCCCTTTGATGGTTGCGTGTGCCGTTATCCTCCAGCCTCTGTGCACGGCCGGTGCTGAACCCCGCTCCTTGGCTGCCTGCTTGGCTCCATGACCCACCCACCTCCATGCAAACACCCGGATGGTCTGCCAACACCTGGAGGGTTTGCCAACACCCGGCTGGTTGGCCAACACCCTGCCCGGCCAGTGCGTGCCCTCACCATGCTGCGCTTTCAGCCTGAAGAGTGATATTCTATTCTATTTTTATTTATTTAGGTATTATCCTGTGGAGGGACAAGTCCAAAGAAGCATGGTTTCACAGGGAAGAGCTGCTCACGGCTTGGAAAACAGCCTGGGCAAGAGCTGAGCCAACTTATCCCAACTGGAGATGCCTCTGGTGTGCCGGTGCTGCAGAGCCGGGCACGTCTAACTGTAACCAGCCCAATTTTCCATCAGCAGGTAGGAGTCTAAGGAGCATTTTGCATTCGGGGGTGTAGCTGCCCACAGTCAGGAGTTAGCCCACGGTGCCCGACGTGCAGGGTGGCACAGCATGGGGACAGCCTTTCCCGGAGCCA
>NW_010245665.1:11836-14376 GCF_000690775.1 Eurypyga helias | reverse complement strand
GGCTTAACCTATTTCTAGCACTCACCATCCAGAAACACACTTCCAGGGTGGAAAAACAACAGGAATGGACAGCATTTAATACGTTTTTCAGGTGCTGTGATGCAAGTAAAGATGGATGCCTGATTCCAACCTGACTGAAGATGCTGGCGAGTTTGCGGTTTACCTGAAGGAGGGCAGAATGGACCAGATGCTTGTGCACTGTGAGCTAAAAAGGTACAGTCTGATTTTAAAATGGAGCTTTTTTTAAAAGAAACATATTTTAGATTAACTCAGGCTTTTTCCTTTAAGGAAAATAAAAAATCCGTGTATCCCAGTGGTCAAGTTGCAGATTGTATACAAATTCTGGTCTGGCTTTATGAACAATATTTGGGACAGATGGGTTTTAGGACAGCCCATGGATTTCTGGGACAGCCTAAGGGTTTGGGGAACTGCTTGGAAATTTTGGCACAGCCCATGGGGTTTGGGACAGCCCATGGGTTTTGGGACGGCCCATGGATTTCTGGGACGGCCTAAGGGTTTGGGGACAGCTTGGAAATTTTGGCACAGCCCATGGGGTTTGGGACAGCCCATGGGTTTTGGGACGGCCCATGGATTTCTGGGACAGCCCATGAGCTTTGGGACAGCTGGGGTGGTTCGGAACAGCCTCCTGCTGCAAGGAGAAAATTTTCCCTGCTTTCCCATCTGTGTTTACAGTCCCATGCTGGTGCTATCCATACTTTTTCCTGCCAGGCATTTGTATTGCTGGATCGCTGGCCCAGCCCGGGATAGTTGGATGTCAGCAGAGCTGGCCATGCCAGCAAGGATGTTGCTGGTGACCGGGAATGGGGCATTGGACAGCAATTGTTTTGCTTTTCTGGTCTGGTGGGACATGAGGAGCCCCGTGTGCTTTGGCACCGAACCGTGCCCAGAGTGGAACGCCCTTCTGCAGGGGTTTGCAGACACCCCACTGTTGGGGAAACCGGGAGCTGCGGGATGTTTCACGCTGGTTCCCTTTGGCCTCTGCAAAATGCCTTTTATTAAGATGAGGCAGGGGTGGAATCAATGCAACTACACATCAAAAACAAACAAACCCCCCTTTAGCAATTTCCAAGCAATCCATCAGAAGCTGAGGAAAGCCAGGTTATTTAAATGAGAAAGGAGAGGGAATCAATGCATGCCATTGTCTCCGTTGCTTTTTCCAAGGTGATCTCCGTTCAAACCCTGCTCTCAGGGCTAATTTTGAGCTGCTTTTCTTTCAAAAATTTTTTTTCCTTATTGACACAGGGGAGATTGATTTAGGTAATATCCATAATAATTCCCAGATTTCTGTAGATTACAAGGTTGTCCCAGTGAATGGCTCTTCTGGCAGAGGGACGGGGCCTTCCCCGGGTGTGGGATGGAGAGTGGGGTCCGGCCATCGCAGGTCACCCTCCCTCTCCCCCCAGCGCCTGCACCTCCTCGCTTCCCTTTTAATTAAGGATGCTTAATCCACAGCGCTCCGGAGCATAGTTAAAAACAAATGCAATGAAAAGGTGGCATGGAAAAGTGCAGCCCTGCTCTTCCCTTCACCTTTTTCCCCTTCTCCAGAAGATCCAGTCCTCGGGACTGGGAGCGATGGCTCTGCCAGCCCGAAGCGGTGGCAAATCAAGGCTCTGAGCCCCAAAAGTCCTGAGATTTGAAATGTATCCATAGTAACCAGGAGGTATTCCTGTGCTCTGGTACAAGACTAGGGGACGAGACCAAGGGTGGGATTCAGCAGCCAAGGGGTGAGGGAAGGTGCCACACCAAAGCCTTGGGAAAGATTGCTTGCCTTGGACTTAGCTGCTCCAGAGTCTCTCCCTCTACTTAGGGTTTTTTCCCTCCACTCCTTATTTTTTTCCCCTCCCTGCCTTGGTTTTTCTGCTGCTTCTTCCTTCCCCAGCACCTCAATGCCCCGCTCCCTATCCAGGCCAGGCTCTCCGGATGCGAACTCTCTGAGCTAGTCTGTGGGCCGCTGGTGTGCGTGTGGGCAAGCACAAATCGATGACAATGCCGGGAGTTTGGGGAGAAGGGAGGGAGGAAGCCGAGAGCGTTTCTACCACAAACCGCTGCTTTCAGGGATCATTCCACTCGACTGGCTGAGAAGAAAACTGCTCTGATAGAAACTGTGTCCTAATAGTTGGGGATGGGGTGACAATGCCCTGCCGATGGAGCTGATTTATCCTCCTGAGCTGGTGCAGGGAATCGGTATGCACCAGAGGAGAAAATGGAACTGCCTTTTCAGAACCAAGCGGCTACAGAGTCTCCAACCGATTATTTCGGTCATCCTTCGGCAGCCAGGCTATCCCATTGCTACCCCCCTCAAGGAATGACCGGCTGGGGGCTGGGAAGGTGCCGGTGCCCCGCAGGAGTACCTGCGAGCAATTTGGGGTGGGTAGCGGTGCAAATAAGGGCTTCTCAGCCCGAGGGATGTCAAGGAGACATGCTGGAAGGACTGTGGATGTCACGTTTGGCTCTGGGGAGGTTTGCCATCATACCACTGGGAGAGGCACTGGGACAGGGTGCCCAGAGAAGCTGTGGAG
>NW_010245665.1:10743-11811 GCF_000690775.1 Eurypyga helias | reverse complement strand
TGGAGGAGGCTGGGAGCAACCTGGTCTAGTGGAAGTGGTCCCTGCCCATGGCAGGGGAGTGGGACTGAGTGGGCATTAAGGTCCCTCCCAACCCAAGCCATTCTGTGATTCTGTGGTTTTGACAGGGCAGAAATGGGTCCTACGGAGTCCAGCAATGTGGGCGAGCAGAAAACATCCCCGCGGGCACTCCCACACTGGTGTCCTCAGGTTTGGGTTTCTAGGAGAGGAGGTGAACGCCACCACAGAGCCAGTCTGTGGACCAGCAAATACCATCCCATGCCTCACCCCCAAAGCCATGCTTCAGGATCGCTCGGGTGCCAAGTCACCCAGATGCTAAAAAAGCAATTATTGCATAGTTTTTTGTTACCCCGTTGTCCGCCATGTACTTTGTGCAGCCATAGTCGGCTTATGTGATAAATGGACGGGGTTCAAAAATATGACTCCTCTGAACTTTTTAACCTTACACGAAAGGGAGGAATTCTAAGGGCAATAGATAAAATTCAATTAACTGAGATGACAGAAAATAATCTACTGAGCGAATACATCAGGCAATTGGAAGCTTTCATACCTTTCAAAAAGGAAATAACCTATTTCTTTCCTTGTTATCTAATGACACAGGAGTTTATTTCTCTGGAAGCAGTTACAAATCTACCTAATGGGGCCTAAATGCTGTTGCCAGGCAATTAGGGGTTTATTGTGTGGCTAATTCTTTCATTTCCGTTACTAGTGATTGCTGTTGCAAAACGCATGGCTCAGAAAATTAAGTGTTGGCCACACCGGACGTTTTCTGGGACCAAACTCCCTCGCCCAGGGATCTGCGCACGTGTGGCTCCCACAGACAGGTATCACTGGCTCCCGAGCAGTGAGGGCCAGCGCTGGCGTGGGCTCTGCAGCTCCCAGCTCCCCACAGAGAGGGACAAAACCTCTTCCTAGCAGTGGGTTGGTGCAGCATTCCCGGGTTTGGGGCTTGGGCTTGTTCAGCCTGGCCAGGACACGGCAGTGGGGAGAGGACGATGCTGCCGGTGGGCCCTTTCCCGGCCGCTCCCAATTTGGGGGGCACTGCCCTTC
>NW_010245665.1:4572-10446 GCF_000690775.1 Eurypyga helias | reverse complement strand
CCCGCCACTCCCTCCTCCCTTCCTCAGCATCCCCCTGCTCACCACTGCATCCCCCTGCTCTCCACAGCAATCCCTGCTCACTGCCTCCTTCCTCATCATCCCCCCACTTGCCACAGCATCCCCCTGCTTGCCTCAGCATCCCACTGGCACGGCACAGCATTAGACCCCCAGCGTGGCAGGGGTTCGTGCTAGGCAGGGGAATGGGGTAGCAGGTGGGAGGTGAGCCCTAAAAGGTGTTACTGGGGCTGGGAAGCTGCATCAGCAAAGTGCAGGATGGTTCCTCAGAGACACCCGTGGTCATGCCTGGGCCGGATCCGTCCTCTCCCAGGCCCGTGCCACTCCCGGGGAGCTGGCAGCAGGGCTGAGCATGGGAGGAGAGTGCGATGTTGGTAACCGGCTTGCCTTATCTCCCCAGAGTGAGCCGTGTTGTGGTGGAGAAAGCCCGTCAGCCCCACGGAGGGCTGAAAGAACAGCCGTTATCTCGTCATCTCTGGACTCTCTCGGGTGGGTCGCCCTTGGGAAAGGGGAGAGCGCCCATCTGAGGAATTCAGGTCCCGCATGGCGGTATTTAAGGCCAGCGTTGCCGTTACGGTTGGGAAGGGCTGCGCTCATGAGCTGCGGGGAGAGGGAAGGCGATGCTCGGGAGCACGTGCCAAGGGAACGAGCTGTTTTGGAGGGGCTGTGGGGGCTCCTCTTTGCCTACCTGCTGGTGATGGGGATGTGATTCCTCCTCGGTGGCACCCAGGACTGGGGAAGGCCTTAAAAATAATAGTGACTTTGAAATACGTGTGCTGCTGGGGACCTGAGCATCCTTGCCCATGCTATTCTCCTTTTAGAAGGCAGAGAAAAGCTGAGTTTCTGGGGAAGCCCTGCTCCAGCAGCTGTGGATTTTGGGATAGCCAACAACACCCCAACAAACCTCCAGAGGCTGAATTTACAGGATGCTTGTGCAAGCCCCTCCTGGGAAGGAGGAGCGAGGCAGGACATGGGCAACCCAGGTTTTCAAAGCCACGTGAGATCCATCCGTGGCTCAGGGATTCCCTCCTCCATCCCCACTTCCCCACACAAATATTTTTATCTGGTAATTACAGACTGCCGTACGTACGGGGGCATTTAAAACACGTGGAGATGACCCTGCAAATCTTTTCCAGGGCAGGGAGTGTTTCCCAAGTCCAGGGCCCATGTTATTGACAACGATGATTGAAAATAATCCTCAGAGTCAGTGTTAGGGTCAGGTCTGCTGTGTAAAACTTTATTTAGGCACCGGAGACATCTCCTTTTCAACGGCACAGCCTGTAGCAGCTCCTTTAGAAAGGGAATGCGTAGGGAGGGCTAAATTGCGGGATTACCAGGCTGTTCCCATGCACATTGCTTGGTCCAAACCTTCCTCAAATTGTCCTTAAAAAACACACATGAATGGTCAACGCAACCGTAACATCTCCCAAACCACTTAAAATGCCTTCACCCCTGCACAACCCCACTGGGCACCCCAAAGCCCTGCAGGACCCCCTGGGTACCCTCCGTCGGGGTTTGCCCCGCGGTTGGACTGGCATCCGTGTTGGGAATTGGTGCGTTGCATTCTTTTGTGGCGTCTCCACGCTCATAAAAGCGTTGTTGCGGATGGCATCATGCCGTTAATTTTCCTGGCGGCCCGCTCACCACAATGACTTATTTTGCGTGTGATCTATCAGTTACCCGTTTCCGTAAACTGATTTTCAATACGTCGCTACGCGAACGCTTCTTTACAGCCGGTGCGGCGTTGGGTTATGGATGAGTGCGGCGATATGTGCCCGAGTGTTATTTATATAAAACATATAAGCGGGAGGAATCTTCATAAATCACAGAATGCTATTATCCTCGGGGTTCATGACAGCCATAGCTTTTAGTTTTTTATGGAAAACCAGAATACATTAAAGCAATGGAAAGGGACATTTCAAAATCTGTACAATTGCTCTGTTTATCCCATTTAATATCTAAAGTCTGTTTTACACAAATAAATCTTGGAATTAAGGTTTAAGTAAGGATTTATTCAGGGGAGCTACTGTATCTGCCCATAGCAATATTATGCTTTATGACCTAAGGAATCAGGCGTTTAATCCCGGAGGGAGAGCTTTCAGAAAGCTATTTTATATAAGGCTCCGCTGGCCGCCTCGGGCCTGTTTGGGGGTATCTGTCTGTGTATGGGCGCGCATGGAGCCCCCCTCACCGAGGGGCTCTGCCTAGGCTGCCCATTATGCTGCAGGAGGACCAGAATGGTGTGGGAGGACTGGGAGGGTGTGGGAGGACTGGGATGATGCGGGAGGACTGGGATGATGCAGGAGGACTGGGATGCCGCAGCAGGACTGGGATGCTGTGGGAGGACTGGGATGCTGCAGCAGGACTGGGATGCTGTGGGAGGACTGGGATGATGCAGGAGAACATGGGGTGCTGCAGGAGGACCAGGATGCTACAGGAGGACTAAGATGCGGAAATTTTGGCACAGTGATGCAGGAGGATTGGGATGATGCAGGAGGACTGGGATGCTGCGGGAGAACATGGGATGCTGTGGGAGGACCGGGGATGCTGTGGGAGGACCAGGAAGCTGCTGAAGGACTGGGATGCTGCCCTGCGGCAGCACCTCACTAGATCCGTTACAGAAAACCCTTGCACTAATCAATAGCTGTGTCTACTAGTTTGCCATACTGTTTAATTACACCCATTTACCTTTTGAAGGCAAGCCTGTCGCCAGCAATTCATATCCCGGTGCATTCCAACCTTTTTGGAGGTTACTAGTGCTTTTAACCACTGTCTAAAGTGCATACGGTGTTAATTAGCATATTTAGGATTAAGTAGATTTACCATGCAGTAATCATTCTCTAATTCAGTAAGAACTATCTCTGGTGAATAGTGGACATTAATGACAGTTGCAAGAGCTTAGATATTACATAATCACTAATTACATTCTGCACAATTAGCAGAGACTCCTCAATGTGAATCGCTAATGGCTGATTCGTGTCAGCAGCCTGTTCTGGCTGTAAAGAAATACAAACAGTCTGCATAATTTTCTGATGGAATTAGCATAGGGAAGGGGGTTATTAATGAAGCTGGGAGGCCGGGAGGAGCGCTGATGGATGGGGTGAGCCTGGTGACGGCGTCACCCGGCCGTACCCTGCCTTGATATATACCTGCCCTCCATCGTGAACGCCGCCGGCGACACTGCCGCTCGCTTTTAGCCCCCCGGCTCCCTTCAGGAGGGTGGAACCAGCACCTAACGGGCCTCTGGGGGGCTGTTCGATGAAGCACTGAGCTCCCGCACCCAAAGCATCGGGTGAATAGCTGGGATTGAAGAACAGGGAGAGACCAACTGGCGTGGAAGCGGCAGTTGGCTGATTTGGGATGGCTTTTCACTACTCCGTCTTTGGAAAATAAAATGAGAGAGTTTGTTCTGCTGCTGCCTTCAGCACTTCCTTACTTCTATCCCGTCTAAGGCGATGAAATGTAGAAAAGGCTGAATTTTGCGTTTCCACCCATTTTTCACACTACAGCTGGCAGCGTCAGGAGTGGACCCTCAGCGAACGTGACAGAGGTTTGGCAAGAAGGGAGAGCAGGCAGGCTTCAGTTCTTGAGACAAATAAATCTTTGCCCAATTGATTTTTAGTGCTGTTTGGATCAGTTCCACGCTTTCTTACAGGCAGAATTCAGCCTCCCGCCTTCGTTGCGTGAGCAAAACGAGGAATAGCAGTATTAAGCCAGCGGAATTGCTTTGGACAAATCCTGAACGGAGACCAGCGTTGGGCCCCTCTACCTTTAGGTGTTAGGTATTTTAAATTAAGATTGCGTGCGGGTTTAAAAGGCATTGTGGGAGCAAAAGCAATTTAACAAAAGGCAATGTATCTGGCGACTACTCTTCTGCCTGCCAAGTGCTCTTCTCTGCGAGCGCATTGTGGGGATGGCAGATTACATCTCCTGAATATTTTTGTCTGTCGCTCGGTTCATTTTCATAATAATAACTTGCATCCTTCTAGATCCTTTCATGTTGAAGGGTTGCAAACTATTATACAAACAGACCCACTCCTGAGATGCAGCCATCTCCGACGGGAATGACGGCAGCTCTCGGGGAGTGGGCAGCGGCAGTGCCGGGGGGGATGTTGGGCGCAGTGCCCTCTGCATGGGATGCTGGGGGGCGGGGAGGGTGGAGCAGTTCTGGGGAGCCCCTGGCTGCAGCACACCCCACCTCATCCTACCAGCGTGTACCTCGGTGTGGAAACACCCAGAGCCTGCGGGTCCCCATCCTGCCCAGGCTCGGGACGTGGAGCCAGCAAAGGGAGCTGCATGCTGCGCTCGCAGCTGGGGTGGCACTTGGGTCTGGAAAAGAGAAATCCAAAATAGCATCCAGAGGGTAAATAGCCCTTATTTCCCGTGTTGTGTATGAGCCATGCCGCAGCGGCGGAGGTGAGGGCTTTGCAGCAGAGGGGAGCAATGAGTGTGAAGCATCCGTTGGCCAGAAGCTCATCCTCTTTTACAAGCCAGACCCAAAATAGCATTTCTCTGGGGGCAGAGAGGACTGGCTGCTTAGTCAGATTCAGGAAGGTCATTGCTAATGAGCCTTAGTTAACGATTTGTTGGTCAGGTCCCAACCCCAGAGCCCTGAGAACCTTCCCAGGGCTGCCTCTGGCCCAGCAAACGAGTCTCTCTGCTGGGTTTCATGCTGCCAGGTAAGATTTTAAAAGAGCTCATAATGCGTTTAATGTTATCTCCCAACAGTGGGGATGGCAGAGCGTTCATACCGAAATCTGGAAATATTAGCCTTTGGGTAGCCTTGAGTAGAAACCCCATTTTTTACCTTTGCCGGTCCAGCAGCCGGGCTGACGTGGGTGAAGGCCAGCCCAGGGCGCAGGACAAGGCCAGCAGGCTTCCAGCTGAACGTGCCCGGGAAGAGCAACTCAACGGGGTGGACGCAGCACGCTAAGCCTCGCTCGGAGTTGGGGTATTCTTCAAACATGCATTTTCGGCATCACCGGTGTTTTGACCCGCTGAGTGTGTGTGTGCCCTCCCCAGACCCTCCGGACTCATGCTGGGGGGCTGGAGATGAAGCCCAGAGCCCGGCCAGGGCTGCATTTCCATAAGTGCTGTTTGGAAGGCAGGTGCTATTCCTTACATTATCGCCAGAACATTTAAATCTTAATGACTGGCATTGTTGCCTCAAAGACGGTGTTTTTCCCGCTGAGAAACTGCATTAGATTGGGGAAACAGAGCTCATTTCCATTCACTCAGCAGTCTCTCTAGAAATGACATGCAGTGCTTGAAACTGTTTATTTCCAAATTCAGGCCTCCTCCGCATCAGTCATCAGCTTCAATTACCAGTTTTCCGGAGCCGAGCCATCAGGCAGTCTGACACGAGGGTCCAACCTAATTCCCACCTTCTCCAAAGTCAAGAGCATAATGTGCAGATGAAAAGGTGGAAAATAGCCTGGACTTCATTAGCATGCAGAGCCCGGCTGTTCATTTGCTTGCTGCGAATGGAAGTTCTGACACTCGGCGCCTTCTGCAATATGAGAAAAGTCCTCTTCAGAGTATATGATGTCCTTACCAGCCAGGAAAGGTCATCAAAAAGGCAGGCGCTGACCTTGCTCCCTGCTCTTCATGACTAGTTTATTGATTCCAGGAACACCTCATTACATGCCGGATCAACATATTATTGCCATGTTCAGCGGCTGAATTGTTTACAAGTGTCTTTATAACCAGCAAAAGCCTTCCGGATGATGCATGACTACACTCATTTGGATGTGACCTGCCAATTATATGTTATCCGATATGGTGCCGTGTGTCTTGATCCCTGACCGGGCCCGCTGCCCTGCATCACCGTGGGCCCATTTACTACTTCTTTCTAACCGC
>NW_010245665.1:0-4550 GCF_000690775.1 Eurypyga helias | reverse complement strand
TAGCCTTTCAGTCTCTAAATATTTTATATATTTCTTTTCCCGCCGCCGCAGGCAGCGCAAGCGTTATTGCTCTGCCATTTGCTATGCATGAGGTTCATCATCAGCTGGGGGAAGAGGGTGGCGGGGGGGGATTGTTTTTATGGCAGCGTCTGATAACCCGTCCAATTTGCAGTCAGTACGCGGGCGGGGGGGGATTGTTTTTAGGGCAGCGTCTGATAACCCACCCAATTTGCAGTCAGTGCGCGTGGCGACTCGTTACGGAGCCGCGTGCCAGCCCCTCACGAGAGAGACCTGTTATATTTTATTCAAGCACGAGCACCGCGAGGATGGTGATTTATTTGCGGGAGGGAAGGCAGGAGCAAACCACCCCCCCCGCCCTCCCCAGCCTCTCCCTGCCCAATAACTTCCTGCCCGGAAAACTCCTTTTCCTCTCCTACGTATTCTTCCATGGTTTGCATTCTTATTCACTTAATACGTGGCGATGGGTTGTTTATCCCTGGCTGGGTGACCTGGCGTAGTTCACGCACGTGTAGGCCCAAGAATTTTAAAAAAACACATCGCGGGGCACAACTGCTGTTCTGATCTCTTGTTGCAGACTCTTCCACGGCTCAAAGAGCAGCATGGCAACTTGAGTCACAAGTCTATGAAGAGACATTGCTCCAAAAAGTGGCACGTTTGCTTGAAGTTGTATCTGTTCTGGAGGAAATAACTGCACTAAAGAGCCGTCGGGTGCTTGCCTGCCACGGGATGCTCTCCTGGACCAGACCCACATTGGTTTTGGTCTTTTGAGCTGGCGCAGACCGGCTGAGTTGTGTGAGCAAGAGGCAGCGCGTCCCCATGGCATCTTATCTCACCCTGTGTCCCTGAAGCAGCTTTTCCCATCTTTACAGGGGCTGAGCACCGGGTTAAAGAGCAGAGGTGGTGCACCCATGGATCTGGCTGACGTGACAGTGCCAGCATTTCCATGGGGTTTGTGGCCTGGCTGGAACAAGACATAATCTACACACATAGAGCGCTATCGGCTCAAAGCTCTGCAAACATCAGTGACGTTGCCTAACCCCGCTTGGCAAATGTTAGTGTTGGAATCCTCATGCTGTGCTTAAATCGAGGGACCAAAGGGGCTTAAGAGCTTCAAGGGTGAACCGACGGCGGCAAAGATGCGGGTCCCCAGTGTCCTGGCTCTCAAGGGACCAGCGTTGCACCTTCCTCATTCTAAAAACCACCGAGCCAGGCCCAAGGCTACCTTAAACCCCGGCCATGAGCCACTGAGGAGACAGAGGGTGCCCCTTGCTGAAAGCAGCTGGTCAGGCAGTGTTCAGACGCTGGACAAGGAGGATTTGAATTCCTTAAAGCAGCCTGTTTAGCTTCCAGCATAGAAAATGGGCTTACATGTGGTTGTTTCAATCAGAGCTGGAACAAAACACAGGTCAGAGCAGCCCCAGGCTCTGGAGATAGCACAGCGCATTGAGCTAAACCTGGGTTTGGGAAAGGGGAAGGGAAAAAGCATCCGTGAACTGGCCTGAGCAGCCCTGAGGCTGCAGGCATCAACTACTCAACGGCTGATTCACCATGGCGAGCTCCGGGGTTTCTGCTTGTGTGATGCTGTCGAATCCAATGCTGCAGGCGAGTACCACTGAGCCCCGGCGCGGGCTGTCCACAGCAGGAACGGGGTCTGCGACTGCTGAATCTCGGTGCAGGGCCTCCTGTGGCGGTTTGTCATGCCCCAGACATCCGTCCAAATTTGGCACTTGCTCCTGTATGTCATTATTCACTGATTCATATCCATCATGTCATTTTTCTCTTCAAAAGAGAGGGGAAACCCCACTCTTCGTGACAGCACACAACACAAAGTTGCACGACTGTGGAGAGAACAATTAACCTTCCCTTCAGCCTGAAGAACTTCGTAATTAAAACCAACTTTTTATTAATTTTGGAGTGACGCCTGATGAGAGTGAGAAGCGACTTCCCACGTGCATGCTTTGATGTCCTGCAGAAACTGAGCCTGCCTGCAGGTGCTGCTGCCGCGGGCCCCCCCGTGGGGCCCTTTCCCTGGGAGCACTCGCACACCGATGCCTTCCGCTGGGTTTGCAGCCCCCCACATCCCACCTTCAGCAGGTTCTGGCCCTTTCGAAAGCCAGCAGCACCTCCAGGCTGGTTTTGGCCACTGCCCCCTACCCTGACTGCTGCCCAAACCTGTGGAGTTCCAACAAGACTGGTAAGCGCCAGTGGTTTTCTGTGACTCCAGGCAGCTCTCCCCGCACCCTCTCTACGCACGGGTGGCGTGGCCGCATTTTTGGGACCAGGTGCTGCAGCTCTGATGGTCGGACAGGGCTTCCCTCAGGGCCTGGTGTGTGGAAGGGAGATGGAATAACATCAGGAGATGCCCTTGATGGCCTCACCAGGAGGCTTGTTAGCAGCAGAATGAGGTGGCCACTGGACTTATTAACAGGACCCAGCGTGCAAATTTAATTTTCCTGCTCATTGCACTCCAGCAGAGTAATTGGACATTCAGCCAGGGAGGGGACAAAGGACAAGGTCAGCTGCTTGTCTGGCAAACACAACTACACGTAGCTGCAAGGAGGGACGTGGAAACAGTGTTCCCGGACTGCGTGCCCTACGTTAAAACCACCCCACGCTCCCGCAGCACGAGCCGGAGATGGGCTCCCTGTCACCCACCCCGTCGTCAGCACATGGCCTGGGAACAAAGCCGCAAGGCAGGCAAAGTGCGACCCTAAATTCACCTTGCAGGAACCTCGGGGTGGTGGCGGTCCGGCTCTAACAGCCGCGCTCCCCCAGAATGGTGCCCTAGGTATCAGAAAATCAATCCCACGCCCGTGCAAGGACACTGAGCCTTGCACTTCTTACTGAGCCCATCCAAAACTTGGGCGTAGTTTCCAATGGCTTTTTCCACACACCTGGCATCAACCGGACAAAGGCATTGTTCCATGTGTTTGATTTAGCCCGGGCACTGGCACAGCAATTTGAAATCCAGTGCAGAAAGTCAATGTGTTTAAAAGACCAGTGGGAAGGATCCCACTCCTCATCCCATCCCTGCTCCCACTGCAGATGAAGGCAGCAGATTGCAAGACAGGAACACGTCCACCCTTCTGCCCATCTTCGTTTGCTGCCGTATCCAAGCTCACTCCAAGTGGGTTCCCAAGATCTATGTAAATCCTCTTTCTATGTGTATTCACTCATTTCATCAGCTGAATTAGCTAAAAGCACAGGAGAGGAGAGGAGTGGAATGGAGTGAGGGCTGTCCACGGCCGTGCCAGTCATCCCGCTTGCGCTGCGGAGCGCGGAGCATAGGGATGTTATCCCTGTAGTTGCAGCTCTTGGTCGTGCATTAAAAGTGGGCATTTCCCAATGGATCGGGCAAGCCTGATGCCATCACAGCGGCTTGATGCATCCCCTTGCTCGTATCAGAAGATGTGGTGGTTGGCCAATACAGCAAACATGGCCAATGTGGTTGGGCCTCAGTGCCTGTGCTGGGGTGGATGAAGGAGCCACCTTGACTTCCTAAAACTGGATTTCCTCTGGAAAGCGGTGAAAATCAGGTTGCCCTTCAGAAGCTGAACCACAGATTCAGCGGCGCTACCTTCAGCCACCCCTGCTTGGAGGGTCAGCAGGGGGACAGCCAGGACTTCCAGAAAAACCTCTCCCCTCTCCGGTTCCTGGTGTCAGAAGGGAAGCAGGAACCCTGCCGCCGGGGAAGGGACCCGTGCCGAAACTCAGCAAGAGCCGTTCGTCTCTCACTAGTGCCAGCACCCACCAAACCTTGCACGGATGGACCAATGCCCGGGCCCCCGGGGTGCACCCCAGTGCTCCCCCAGCCCGGCGGGCTGCAGCCCCTTCCCGCACCCCTGCGCCTCGTGGTGGGGATGGGGGTATTAATGGCTGCTAATGACTTATTTTACGTTTTGTTATTGATGCGGAGGGTTTTTCTGTTGCATGTAGCTGATTATGTGGAGGAGGCAAGGAGGGAAAACATCTTCCCGGGCAGCTCCATCCCTGGAACGGGGCTACAAAGCCTCAACCGCGTGACGCGGCCCTTTGCCGTGTGTTTCCAAACTGAATAGTCATTGGGCTGGCAGATAATTCAGAAACTATTTGTATGAGCTGTTTATCAAATTATTAACTGCACAGATGTTGTTTGGTTGAAGAGCAGCTGAACCTTCTCTCTGCCAGCCGCCGAGACAAAGGTCTGTGGGAATAATTGGAGATGTGCATGGAATATTAAATTAATTTACTGCTCTTAATTCTTATGCAAATCCTGACCTCTGATAGAGCCTATCAATTACCCTGCATACAGGGAAAAGAAAGGAGAACAGTTTCTTTCTTTTCTTCCCCCCCTCCTTCTTTTTTTCCTGTTGTTCTTCAGTTTGGGGGGTTTTTTGTTCCCTTTTTTTTTTTCCCTCTTTTTTTGAAAAGGAACTTGGAAAAAGGAAAATATTAGGGGGGAGGGAAAAAAAGCCATTTGTGGGGGAAGTGAAGCACGGGGGTTATTTAACTGACCATCCCCTGGGAGCGCAGCCGATGATTTTAGGGCA
>NW_010245664.1:1320-4155 GCF_000690775.1 Eurypyga helias | reverse complement strand
TCTCAGCTGTGGAGAGACTGTCACACAAGTTTAAGGAACTGGGAGAGGAGATGTTTTGCTCCACACCTCCATGGACCAGTGTCTCTGCTATCAAAAGCAAGCATTCCTCTCCTCCAAGAAGGGAATACAACAGGTATCCCTCATGGGGTACCCTGTGGTTATATCTGAGAGACCACAGACAGTACATGGGGAAGTGGGATGGAAAACCTACCTCTCTCCTGGAGGAAGGAGTAAGTGAACTGAAAGGAAAAAGATCTACTAGTGGGGTCTCTGCCAGAAAACTTGCTGCTCCCATATCTAAACAGGACGAACAAACTGACATGGCCAATAATTCTTTTCTCCAGGACATAAGTGAGACACGTGAGTATTAAAGAGGCCCTGCCTCCAGCTGGGTGGAAGAAAGGGACAAGCATGTTTACTGGACTGTGTGGAGTCAATGGCCTGGCACATCAGAGCTGCAGGAGTACAGAGCTGGAGTAGACACAGGTGCACAGTATACCCTCATGCCATCAAGCTATATGGGACTACAACCCATTAGTATTTCTGGTGTGACTGAGGGGTCTCAACAACTGACTGTGGTGGAGGCTGACATAAGCCTGACTGGGAAAGAGTGGAAAGAACACCCCATTGTGACTGGGTAAGGGTTAGGGTTAGGGTTGACTTGGAATTGACTATCTAAAGCGGGTATTTTAAGGACCCAAAGGGGTACCGGTGGGCTTTTGGGATAGCTGCTATAGAGAATGAGGAAACTGAGCAGCTGTCTATCTTGTCTGGTCTCTCAGAGGTCCCTTCTGTTGTGGGACTGCTAAAGGTTGCAGAACAACAGGTGCCAATTGCCACTACAACAGTGCACTGGCGACAGTATTGTACTAACTGAGATTCTTTGCTTCCCATCCAGAAGTTGATTTGTCAGCTGGAGAGACAAGGGGTGATCAGCAAAACCCACTCAGCCTTTAACAGCCCTGTCTGGCCAGTGCGTAAGTCTGATGGAGAATGGAGGTTGACAGTGCGCTATCATGGCTTGAATGAAGTCACACCATCACTGAGTGCTGCCATGCTGGACATGCTGGAACTCCAGTACGAACTGGAGTCAAACGCAGCCAAGTTGTATGCCACGATTGACATTGCTAATGCTTTTTTCTCCATTCCTTTGGCAGCAGAGTGTAGGCCACAGTTTGCTTTCACCTGGAGCAGCATCCAATACACCTGGAAGTGATTGCCCCAGGGGTGGAAGCACAGTCCTACCATCTGCCATGGACTGATCCAGACCACACTGGAACAGGGTGCAGCTCCAGAACATCTGCAATACATTGATGACATAATTGTATGGGGCGACACACCTGATGAAGTTTTTGAGAAAGGGAAGAAGATCATCCAAATCCTTCCGAAAGCCGGTTTTGCCATAAAGCGAAGTAAAGTTAAGGGACCTCCACAGGAGATCCAGTTCCTAGGAGTAAAATGTCAAGATGGACACCACCAGATCCCGATGGACCTAATCAACAAAATCACAGCTGTGTCCCAACCAACGAGTAAAAAGGAAACACAAATTTTCCTAGGTGTCGTGAGTTCCTGGCAGATGCATATTCCAAATCCCAGCCAAATTGTAAGCCCTCTCTATGAAGTGACTCATAAGAGAAATTATTTCAAATGAGGCCCTGAACAAGGACAAGCCTTTGAACAAATCAAGCAGGAGATTGTCCATGCCCTTGGACCAGTCCAGACAGGGCCAGAAGTAAACAATGTCCTCTACACCACAGCCAGGGAGAATGGCCCTACCTGGAGTCTCTCGCAGAAAGATCCAGGAGAGACCTGAGGTCTACCCCTAGGATTTTGAAGCCGGGGATACACAGGATCTGAGGTCCACTACACTCAACCAAAAAGAAATACTGGCAGCTTATAAGGGAAGTCGATCTGCCTCAGAAGTGGTTAGAACTGAAGCACAGCTCCTCCTGGCACCTCGACTACCAGTGCTGGGCTGCATGTTCAAAGGCAGAGTCTCTTCATCCCATCATGCTACTGATGCTACATGGAGTAAGTGGGTTGCCCTGATAACACAATGATCCCGCATAGGCAGTCCCACTCACCTAGAAATCTTAAAAGTGATTATGGACTGGCTGGAGGGCAAACATGTTGGAATGTCACCAGATGAGGAGGTGACACAAGCTGAAGAAGCCCATTTGGACAACCCATTGCCAGAAAATGGGAAGCAATGTGCCCTGTTTACTGATGGGCTCTGCCACATTGTAGGAAAACATCGGAGGAGGAAAGCTGCTGTGTGGAGTCCCACACACGAAGATGAAGACACTGCTGAAGGCCAAGGTGAATCGAGTCAGTTTGCAGAGGTAAAGGCCATCCAGCTGGCTTTGGACATTGTTAGTGATGGGCTCGGCCACATGGTAGGAAAACATCGGAGGAGGAAAGCTGCTGTGTGGAGTCCCACACACGAAGATGAAGACACTGCTGAAGGCCAAGGTGAATCGAGTCAGTTTGCAGAGGTAAAGGCCATCCAGCTGGCTTTGGACATTGCAAAACAAGAGAAATGGCCAGTGCTTTACCTCTACACTGACTTGTGGATGGTGGTAAATGCACTGTAGGTGGGGCTACAGCAGTGGAAAGAGAGCAACTGGCACCTGTGAGGCAAACGCATCTGGGCTACTGCGCTATGACAGGACATTGCTTCCCGTCTGGACAACCTGGTAGTCAAAGTGCGTCACGTCGATGCCCACATGACCAAAAATGAAACCACTGAAGAACATCAACACAATCAGCAGGTGGATCAAGCTGCTAAGATTGCAGTGGCTCAGGTAGATCTGGACTGGCAAAATCAAGGTGAGC
>NW_010245664.1:0-802 GCF_000690775.1 Eurypyga helias | reverse complement strand
TTCCACCTTTTCCTGTCCTGAGTGACCCCCACACCTGATGGAACCTGAATTAATGGACATTTTGCCAAGATGGTCCATAGACTACGGGAATTATATCTCTGTGGGGGATGTGAAAGGGGGAGCGGGCTGATGAGAATTTATGGAATAGCGTGGGACGTGAGCATGATGTAAATGGTACAAACCAAGGGGTGGATAATGTCCTAGTTCCAGGCAAGAGTTTATAATATTTTGTTTCACTCCATAATACATCAAGTTGAGTGGTTGGTGTCACCCCAGTACCAGTGGCACTGTGAACCGGCAGGGCAGGTGTGGGGAATGTTTGCAGCAAAAGCATGACCTGGAAGGTGTGTGAAGATCACCTCAGAGGGGTTCCAGCCAGGAGCTTACTGCGGTCTTTATTCGGACCTTGTGGTGGGCACTTACTGCAGAAGAAGCGTCATTTGTTAAGCAGATTGATGTAGGAGTCGGGGTTTGAAAGGTTTTTTTTCCTCTCCCTGCTCTCGGCTCCAGGGCTGATTGAGGGTTTTTTTCTCCGTGTTGATTTTTCTCCTTTCTTGGCATTTTTGGATTTATTTTTCTGCCTTGCCTCGAATCCAACTGTATCCTCCCACCGGTGGTGAGATCCTGTATAATTTGTTCTATTTTTCTGTTGTTTTAATTACTTACTAGCAATAATATTGTTAGAAACTCCATAAGTTGAAAGGTTTCTTATCGCAACTTCTACAAGCCTCCCTTGTTTTTACTCCAACCCTTCCTCACTGGGAGTGGGGAGCCGGGGGAGTGGTTGAGCAACTGGTGGTGC
>NW_010245663.1:14995-30309 GCF_000690775.1 Eurypyga helias | reverse complement strand
TTCTATGATTCTATGATTCCACTTCACCTTCATCTGCGCCGGAGACAAGCTCAGGCTGTCTGCGTGGGAGCAAACCAAACCTTTTCTCGCTATTCAAGACAATTTTGCCAGAGTTTGCAGCAGTTCTGGAAAACAAGGCAATGCGTATTTATCCCGACCAAGGATGATTACAGCTCTTCGGGCTGCTTGCTTATTGGTCGGGTAAATGCAAGGACACATATACACTCATGTAAACATGTATACGCATAGGTAGATAGGACAAAACCTTGTGAAACCTGAGAAACAGGCCAGCTCAGTCCATGAGCTTCAACGTAATGAGTTTCTTAAAACCTTTCAGGTATTTACTCTGGCAAATACAACCTGATAATACAGGTATTTGTAATATAAATCAAATACAGGTACGTGCATGTTTTTTTTTTTTAATTAAAGCAATTACAATCTTTTAAATATTTGAATATAAAGCTTTGCTTGGTGGTTCTGTTAAGAAGTTCAAGAAAATGCCAGCTTCAAAGACTCCTGGAGAGAAACACCAACTCATCACAAAACGCTAGGCATTTACAGAGAGTTTTCAAGGACAGCAGCAACAGCTTTTTCTTCATACCTCAGTAAAAACCAACAGGAGTTGAGAGACCAAATCACCTAGTACACCTGAAAGTCTCCTCATTACTGTTTTTTTTTTTAGGAATGACTTCAAACTAGAAGGTGTTTAAATTAAAGCCATTTCTGTCACACCTGGTTTCAGAAACCTGCTAATTCTAACACTGATTTATACAAAACATCCCTTGGAAAGTGGGGATGGAATGTTAAAAGCAGAACCAGTACTCTTTACACGCCCATACATAGAAGGCGGAAAGGAGAAAGATCTGCCCCTTTCTTTTCCTTATTTAATAAATAGCTTTGAATTCTCACTTGGCAAAAAGGAATTCATTTTTTCTCCGGTAGATTGCAGCATCTTGGCAGCGAACACGGAAGGCAAGTTTAATCTTTCTAGACCAAGTCCTCATGCGAATGAAAATATGCGAAGGGAGTTTTTCTCTCTGGGTATAATTGCATGGGAGGGAGAAGAAGCAAGTCACAGATCTAATGAGCAGATCTGCTCAGCTCAGTCATTTTGCTGTCCAGCGAGAGAAGCACAGCTTTTGTTTTCTTTAACGAAACGGGATTACTGCTCAAGTTTCTTCTGAGACTAGGAACCTGGGTCCACAGCCAACAGCAACCGCCACTCACTCACCTCTAATCTGAATTACTGAAAGATGGGGAAAATTAAAAGCCCTGGAAGCCAGGAAAATTTGAGAACATCAGAAAGATGTTCATCAGAAAGTCCAGTCACTCAAAGTACTCTGATAAGCCCCTGGAGCTAGAAGGGATGCGTAGGAGCATGTGGTCCAAGCTGGGGGATGTCCTCCGATATCGCTAGAGCAATGGGTACGACGAACCAACAGCAGACTCGGGCTGTGCCTAACAGGTCGTCCCACCAAAAGTAAATTTCAAAACATGCTGCAAAAGGTACCCTAAGGCAATCATCACCCATCTCCTAATAAAGGCAATGGATGACTGTGTCCAAAAAGCAGCTCTTAACCCAACTGTGTCAACCTTGTTAGAGGAAAAAATGCAGCTATCCAAAGAGTCCATCACAAGTTCTGAGAAAAACCGCTCATGAGAGAAGATACCAGGTCCTTCAGTTTTAGAAGTAAAAATAAAATGTGCTTTTGGCAAGAAAAATCTACTAACTTGTTCCCCAAAACTTTTGACCAAAGCTCTCAGAAGAGCAACCGAGTGGTGATCACAAGCACCTCCCTCATTGCTGTCCAACACACTTAAATCCATAGGAAATCACTCTGATAAAATATACCAGATCTCAGATTCATTTCTACTCCACTGCTTGAAATTCCTAAAAATACCCCAGAACACAAAGAACAACTAGCAAATTTATCAAAACAAGTGCCTAGAGAAGACGCTTCAGGGTACAAGGTTACACCTAATACCTATCCTTCAAGCAAAGAAAGATGGAAGGCGACTGCTGTGGAGCCAGCCCTGTTGTTCTTCATTCAGGTGCCAGCAGTTGAGAAATGCAATGCAATTCAAAATATTCAACAAAGAGAGTTTGTATGCTCTATCTGATTATCCAGTGTCTTAAGATTACACTTAAATAATCAGATTAACAACGCAAAAGGGAAGAAATACAGTTTTGGCATGGGGTTTTTGGGGGGAGGGGGTGATCTTCTTTGTTAAAGTATCATGGAAAGCACAGATAAATTTCCAGCACAGTAATACTGGAAATCTCCTTCATCTGATTCAGGAATTCCAGAAGCGGGGGGGTGGGGGAAAGCTGTAAATAAAGAGACATTTAGAAGTGCCCAGCCTATTTATTTAAGGGAACTTTCAACGTTCAAAAACCAGCTCTTCTGAATCTTCTGCATTTGACTTTATTTCCAGCATCATAAATTCAGCCAAACTGAGGGAAAATGAACACAGATTTAGAAAGAAGTTCTGGGGAAATAACATGAGTTCCTTTATGTTTCCCAAGTGAGGAGAGGTCACTCCCTAAAACAATGTAAAATATGGTACTAATTTCAGTCAGCTTGTCATAACACACTGAAGGTCTGAGCTACTTTCCAACCACACGCCGAGTCAGACTGAAAACAATAATAATAAAAGTCCAACTTGCAAACGACGTTCTTCTCTAGCACAGAGGCTCCCAACACAGAGAGGCAGGCAGCAGAGCCTTCTGACACCGAATGAGCCAGCTTTTGTGCTGCCTTAACGCGACCGTCGTCCACACACACGTCCTGCACGACTGCAGAACCCTCCTAAGCCACGGTGGTGTCCCCTTGTCTCGTGCCTTCCCATCTTGAGAAGGGGATGCTTCTGGGAAAGTGCCCAACTTCTGGGACAGAACTCGTTAAAGCACAGCCTAAACCCCCTCCCCACTCCCAGCGGCACTGACTCTGAAGGAGCAACTGTCATGCTAAAGCAAGAGTTTGTAAAATGGTGCCTAAACGTGGTTAAGTGGAAAAAAAAGTATTCTCTAAATGTTCTTTTGTTGTCTGGGAAAGTTGTTCACACTGTTCCTTACTAGTCTGTGGAAAAACAGGATTGTAGTCCAAAATGAATGTCACATTATGACATTAATTCAATTTTCATTCCCTCCTTTCTGAGTCAGAAGACACAGAAGAACATCTTAAATTGAAATGAAAATACATGGAATCTTAGGTCCATGTAAGACTTCTCTGGCATAATCCTGCGTTTGCATTTGGATAAAATCAAAATGACAAGTATGCGATTACGAATAAAATTTTCCTGTTTTCCTGCTTTGGATCCAAGTAACTCCTGTCAGGTGGCAGACTATGGCCACCACGCGCACAGGGCTAATGGAACAACCCTCCCCAAAAATAATCACTGGAGACATAGAAAAGAGAGAGGTCACAGGAGGACAAATAAACCTAACCACCGACAAGCACCTAAAACAAGCAAGGGATTTACAAAATTGTTCTGAAGTCCATTACATTAAATCCGAATTCTGAAATTATTTCTGCTGAGGAGGAACCATTTCACCTGGCAGATTCAGCACTGATATAATTATTAATATATCTTCACTCTGGTTATCGCGAAGTAGCTCCTGACCAAAATGATGATCCAATGAAAATGGCAACCTCCTAATACCTGCTATAGGAAACTGATGCATGAAATACGTGGCCCATTGGATGTTCTGCATATACATAATTGCCTACAACACAATGAAATTTTTAAGATCTTGCCAAGGAAATGTTCGAGTTTTCGAGTTACCTGCCCGGACTCTGCAATGAACGGAGCCTTGGGTCACTTGGCTTGGCCTAAGCCCGGCACCTCCCGCCCGAGGGATGATGGCTGTAAATCACACCCTGCGACACCATGTCAACATCCTCCATCTTCAAATGGCCCCGTAGGATCACCCCATACCCAGCAACGCTTGAAAGATCACGTACGCAGTTGCCTCTCAACCTTTAGGATTTAAATTTTGCTGGCCCAACATGCAAGGAAGTCGGAAAACCTCCTGAAACGCGCGGCCTCGGAGCGAAACCGCTTGCACAACGTGGAAGAGGCTGAGAGGAGAGAGGAATGTCTTTGTTTTTGCTCGTCATGCTGAATACTGAACGATCTTAATTGCTTCACGTATTAGAGATAATAACGAAGGATCCGAGTTGACTCTGTGTGGAAGCACAGCACTAATTTGAAACGAACTCCGGGGCCAAAAAGAATAAACACAACCGCCTCGATAAAATATTAACTGGAGGTGGCGAAGGCAGACAAAGGTGGGAAGACCAACTGTGTCCCAGCAGCATAAATAAATATTTATTTCTAAAGGAAGAGGTTTGCTTTCCCCACGTGGCAGAGGAAAAAAAGAGACAGAAAGTTCCTAAAAGACAGGTTGCCTTTGATCCTCTTAATACACCAGATTAAAAACAACTTAATTTATTTTTGCCAGAGGTCTTGGGAGCATCTTTATCTTGGCTAGCTTTAAAATACTTAAAAAACAATTCAGTCCCATCTCTTGCTATTTATTTCTTTAAATGACTGTGTTAGGTCTGAGAGGCTAGTTCCTGCAGCCAAAAAGGTATTTAAACACAGACATGCTATCTGGTTGAAGTATCGCACACATTTACAATCTTCTCCTTACAGCTCTCCAGTCTCTGACTTGGACATCCCCATGGGAAGAAGGGAATCCTGAGGAAGATGGGAACTCCCTGCCACCAAGTGTCCCCAAAGGCTACAGAAGTCCTGGTGGACACAGTACTCCTGTCGTCAGCATCCATCCTGAGTCCAGAGCACCAGCACCAATGTGTTCTAACAGGTTGCCCTGGCAGCTCAGGGTGAGGGGGTCTTCGCTCACAAGAAAGAAAGAGATAGCAGCCGCTAATTATCATTTTGCCATCATAAATGTTCTGGCATTGATTTGGCCAATTTTCAAGTTAATTTGTGCTATTTTAACAGGGAAGAACCCAAGTGCACCGAGGTGAGCAGCAAGGGCAGGGTGAAACACGCCCTTGGCTTCAGCTGGTAAGGTGTAGAGCCAAATTCTGGCAAAGAAGCTTGGCCTAGTAAGAAACTCCATAGGGAGCATGGCAGCCCAAGACACCTTGTCCTCATACCCCAAAGGCTGGTCACTGTCTCCCCTTCACAATTTGCCACCCCTTGCAGTGACAGCCAGACCCTCAGCCTTAGCCCTGACCTTGCTGAAGCTATGCCTACACATCATGCTGCTGGAAGCGACAGCAGTTCCCGAGACCCGGAATACCCAGCGAACAGGGTTAGCCAGGAGGCAGCCAGCAAAGGAAGGAAGCACCTATGGAAAGGGGAATGGGGGTGGATATTTCATACGCCACCAGGACAGGGCAGTAGCTATAGGAGTGAGCATACGCTGGCTCCTCACATGCCCCTGTCTGTGCTCGCAACAGCGTGCTGGGGAGTACAGACCCTTTCCTTTGGTTGCCTTCAGCAGAAGTGGGGAGACCCCAGCAGAGGGGGTGGAAAGCTGGGAGCATCCCAGCTAAAGCTGCTCTGCCCAGCCTGCCAGCATTCTGCCCCACAACCCCCAGCAGCAAGAATGCCTCCAAGGGGCAACAGCTGCTCCAAAACAGCAGAAAACTCTCTTATCGGGTGCATCATCACATGCAATAAAAACAGGGTGGTAACCATAAATCATCAGGATCTTTTTGGCTGTGCAGAGCACTTTCAGAGCCATAAGGCAAGGCAAGGCTGCTGCCCCAAGGGACCTGGAACCACACTTGGGCTGATAACCACACAAGCACACTCACACAAATGGGCACAGAGCTAGAAAAGCCAGGGGTGAAGGGGAATCACATTTAAGGATTAAAAACAACAACAAAACTTACTTTCCTCCCCACAAAATCGTTAAAGGGTTTTGAGTCCCTTCAGTAACAGCATTTTCACACAGGCTTTGTTTAGGTAAACAAATTGCTTTTAATGAACTTTCTTAGCCCTCCCAAGCCATTTGTTAAATGCAGGTTAATTGCAGAATGCAGAGGTGGCAGTTTTACTGAGAACCTTTTTCCTCTAAAAAGCTCCTTCCCCTCGCTGCTGAAAAACAATCTGCACTTCAGACCAAGACCTCCGTTGAAAGAAACTACTTCCCTCTCTTTTGGGAGAAAAAGAACACAAGCTCCAAACTGTGGAGTTTAGTATTTCAAAAATACTAAATATTAAACTTGATAGCTAACACCAAAAACAGCCTGGAGAAGAGAAGGCTCTGGGGAGACTTTATAGCACCTTCCAGTACCTGAAGGGGCTACAAGGAAGCTGGGGGGGACTTTTTACAAGGGCCTGTAGTGACAGGACAAGGGGTAACGGGTTTAAATTGAAAGTGGGGAGGTTTAGATTGGGTATCAGGAAGAAGTTCTTCCCAGAGAGGGTGGTGAGGCACTGGAACAGGTTGCCCAGAGAAGCTGTGGATGCCCCATCCCTGGAAGTGTTCAAGGCGAGGCTGGATGAGGCTTTGAGCAACCTGGTCTAGTGGAAGGTGTCCCTGCCCATGGCAGGAGGGTTGGAACTAGATGGTCTTTAAGGTCCCTTCCAACCCAAACCGTTCTGTGATTCTATGAAAAGGGGTTTATATTCATCACCAAGATAACCAAAGCTTACCCCTTCTAACCAAACCAAGCCAAACATACGTGGCACTGGCCCAACCCCCCCTTTGCCTCCTAACAGATGGACAAACGAGTTCTCAGAGGCAGCATTAACCCCTCCTGAAACCTGTGGAAAAAACCCTCTCAAAAATATCCTGAACAGACATTTTAAAATTCATGTCCCATTACACTTATTGAAAAGAAGGGGAAAAACACACCTTGCCCCTCTGCGGCTCAACCTCGTCGCGCTGCACCGACTTCAGGCATACAGCCATATTTAAAATGAGTTGGGAACGGTCCAGATTAAACAAAGCCGGGCGCGGGACGGCGCAGCAGCCGAGCCCAGGTTGCTGTACTGACCTATATTCACGCCCCAGCAGCTGAACAGGGCTCAATCATCCGGCCAGCACAGGGTGGGGGAAGCAGACGGTGAAAACCTGCAGGCCAGCAGCCCGTGCATCCCAAACCCCAGTTTCTTCGGAGGTACAAATGAAAGATCACATTCACCACACTAATAAACATTGACACCTACAGCACAGCTTGACTTGATGCAACAGAGCGTATGTCTTCAGCCTGTCGAAAAGACCTTGGACACTGAGGGAAACACTTGGGTTGGGTTTGCTTTTGTCAGAAACCACACACAGAGTGCGATGATGGGACCAGTGCTGGGGAAAGGCCTTTCGCTTCCCTGGCATCAGATCAAAATCCCACCCAGGTCAACTTCTGCTTTCTGTCCCATAGCTGTTAACAGACGTCTGTAAAACGAGTTGGAAGTTTTAGTCCAGTTTCAAGTGGATTGTGTTTAGATCCCAAGGTGGTAAAACGCTCCAGCAATCAAGTGGACAGGCACAAACCCTCCATGTAAATCTCAGTACAACCAGTATTACTAATCAGCAGCAGTCATGCAGGAGAGAAGCCAAGGATGGAGAGGAGACTGGAAATCCAGTTACCCACTCCGTTCCTAGAAATGATTCAGCTAGTTTGGACTTACAGCAAATGGGCAGAAGCACACAAGTAGCTTGTCTTTGCTCCCTACGTTTTATGAATAACTATTTCAGCTCCTGAACCCTTGATCTTTCTTCCCATAAAATGCTATTGCAAAAGCCAACTCATATTTTCCACACACTTGAAAAAGTGTTTGCTACCCATTCAATTCCTTAAACAAACACACGCACTCACCACTTTTCTCCCTCACCTTTCTCTGCATTTTTTCTTTAAAAAATGCTTATGTTTCTTCTTTTCGGATCTTTTGTTTCAGTATTACAGTATTTTTTTTGCCTGTGCCATCACTAACTTTCAGAGGGCAACAGGCAACTTCAGGATGACGCAGTAAACCATTCAAAAGAGTACCGGGATGTCGGCTTTCTGTTTATAACCTTATCAGAGCGTGGTGTTTTCCTGGGAGACTTTCACTTGCACAGAGCAGCTGACAAGTGAATGGGAAATTAGTAAATGCCTTGTCCACACTGTGATAAAATCATTAAAAAAAAAAAAAAAGTCTTAAATCCCTTAAAGCACAGCAAACAGGAAGGGTGAAGAGGGCATTTTGGAAACTGGCCACGTGCAATAACGATGTGCTACTTTCAGAAACATGCTTCCAGCTGCTATGTACAAATACTGGCTTGAAAACGAAGCCCCGGCCGAAGCCGTCAGGACACAGCTTGGCTGACACCATGGTCATGCTGTGCTGTCACAGAGCGTGCTGGTCCCTCCAGCCTGGGGTGTCACCAGCACTGCATCACTGCCACTGAAACAACACAGCTGCCTCGCTACTTGTTGTTTTTAAAGCGACAGCAAATTTCAACGCAATAAATCTCTCGGCCTGTGCCCAGCTCTATCCCTCATGCAGGCCAGCCTCGCTGCTGTACCCTGCTTTTTAGGACCCTTCTTTTTCGGCTGCCATGGCCTCCTTTGGGAAAAATAACCCTCACCACCTGAAAGATGTCATGATTAAGCTTAAAGATTGGCAGCCATGTTATTGCCTGTTGTTATCCCCTCAGGCCTCTGGGATTACTGCTTTCACTGACTGTTATCAGCGCCCTCCCGGGAGCTACGCCACACTAAATGGCCTCTCTGATGGCCCCCGCAATCCACCACAAACTCCGAACACTGCTAAAAGGCCCCAGCAGCCGCTGACAAATCCCAGGAGCAAAACACACGGAACTTTTCTGGGCACTGACAAAGACACAGGAATAGGCACGATGAGCACCATCTCGCCAGGCTGTTGCCCCTCATCACTGCTCAGCAGGCAGACGGCCATGGCCAAGTTGCCCACGTGGCTTTCAAAGAGCATCTCTGTGCCAAGACCATGATGCAGAAAAGTTCATTTTTCCAGCTTTATCCACCATCCACATCCAACCCTGCCGAGTGCCGCTCTTTATAATCGCAGAGCCACTTTATAATCAACGGCCAGTGCTTGTCATTTTAGTAAGATACCAGAGTCCATAGCATCTTACAACATGGTTCAACCGCAATTTCACAAATAAATTGCAGTTTACTTTAAAAAAAAAAAATCGCAAGATAAATATTCCTATCTTCTGTGTTTTGACAGCTCAAGAAAAAAACCACTTTGGGTGAGCTTTCAAGAGGTTTTCATAGAATCACAGAACAGTTTGGGTTGGAAGGGACCTTAAAGACCATACAGTTCCAACCCCTGCCATGGGCAGGGACACCTTCCACTAGACCAGGTTGCTCAAAGCCTCATCCAGCCTGGCCTTGAACACTTCCAGGGATGGGGCATCCACAGCTCCTCTGGGCAACCCGTTCCAGTGCCTCACCACTTTCTCTGTGAAGAACTTCTTCCTGATATCCAATCTAAATCTACCCTGAACTTGACTCCAGTTTCTGTTCTAGTGACTCCTGCTAATTCCCGATGGTTTCAGGCATCAGCCCAGCTCACGCAGCCCAGGTTGGCCCCAGCACGGCAGGCATTGGGGAAAGGCTGGGGCACCATAGGCAGGGTTGGTGGGAAGCAGATTGCTGTCCTGACATTGTTTTAGAAGGGACCTTAAAGACCATCCAGTTCCAACACCCCTGCCATGGGCAGGGACACCTGAAGCTAGACCAAGTTGTTCAAGGCCAGGCTGGAGGAGGTTTTGAGCACTTCCAGGGATGGGGCACCCACAGCTTCTCTGGGCAACCTGTTCCAGCGCCTCCAAAATGACGGTCACACAGAAACACTGCCGATCTTTCCAGAGCATCCTCTTTTCATTTTGACAATTAGATGCATTAGCGTAAGGTTCAGCATCAGCTCCAGCTGCACAGACGCTCTAGCTGAAACCTACAAGCTACATACTTGTTCAACCAGATTCATGTTATTATCTTTTCCCTTTCCCTTCGTTGTGGCAAGAGTAACAATTTAATTAGACGGAGGGAGAAAAAAAAAAAGGGCCCATATTATTTATAACTATAGCACAAGATGTTATTTTTAGCCAAAGAACTCTTAAGAAAGAAAGAGTGACCAGACTGATTTTTATGTACAACTTCCTGAATTTGTGATTCAGAGCCAGATTTCAGGGACAAGTTTAATTTAGGTTTTGATCCCTTTGACCTCAGCGTGTTAGCAAGAGCTCTGGTTTTAGCGCCTGCGGCTTTGCTGATTCCAAGCTCTACAGATCTATAACTCAACAGGTCCATTGGCTGCAAAACCTGCGATGCTTCAGAAAAGGCAGCCTTCGGAGAAATAAAGCTGTCAGTCTCCTGCAGTTCTTGGGGAAATTTGGGAGGCGGGGGAGCGTCTACCCAGGCACAATACCAGGCTGATAGGAGTGGGACGTATCCCATTACGGGAACTGCGTGTTCGCAAACAAGCGCCGGAGTCACAGGCTGTTCTGTGCCGTGCGGCAGAGATAACACCGGCAGGCTTCACGCCACAAATCCACCCTCCCCAGCACTCCTCTCTTTTTTTTTTTAGCCTAAACTATATTTGACTTTGCTGTCAAGTATTTCAGCACAGCTGCTATTCTCAGGTTCTCCTAAAATACACACAGTAGGTACTGTACTACTGCACATATAAACATCTACCTTCCTACCGCAGCTATTTATGATTAAAATAACTTTTCTCCATTTCTTATTTCATTTCCTCTCTTTGGGCCCTGTACTACACCGCACAGGAGGTGCTTTCAAGATTGCGCCCAGGACCAACCTCTAGCATGAAATGTTAGCCCAGTTCAAAGTTTAGAATTTAATGTCCAGTCTCCCTTGTGGGTAGACCTGTGAACAGGACTTGATCTCTGATGCTTCGTGATTTAGGGAAAAGAAAGGACTGAAAGTAAGCAATGGGTTGGGGGGGCGGTGGAGGGGAGCTGCCTGTCATCTGCTGTTCCCTCAGATACCACCAGTGCCATTCCAGTCTCTGCTGGGCTTGTTACATCTCTTACCGGGACTTGCACAGGACAAGTCATCTCTGAAGACTTGAACTGCAGCTCTCTCAAGACCAACTATCATGGTCCAAAACTGGGAAGCTGCACAACAGCTACACTTAGCAGTGGTTGAATCTTAACTCTGCCTAAAAACAAACCCCTTGGGTGAAGAAGAACATACATGCTTTTTGGCTGTGCTGGAAGAGGATACAACGGTAGTATGCAATTTAACAGGCTCTTCCACTCTTCGGGGATGCTTCCACGGGTCAGGGGTTCTCCACCGATGTGATGCGTGACGAGGAGCCAGTGGTTCCTCTGCACTGAAACCCACGGCGTCGCCTCCTAAATTCACCTGTCCAGCTTGGCAAAGGGACATGCAACATACCTTGTTTCCACCCACCTTCGCACCAGGCAAGTGGGGAGGTAAAAGCATTAACGCCGTGGTTAGAGCACGGAGGGGCCGTACAGAGGAACGGACACCTCCCTCCCTCCGGACACACTCCGTTTTCAGCTGAGCTGCAGGCAGCAGCTCTCTACTGCACTCAGCAAGCACCTGGGATGGTCAGATGTTCCCAGCACCTGGTCCTTATCCAAAACCTCCCTTGGAGGTACCCGTTCCATTCAAGAGGATCTTGCTCTCGATGCGTGTATCCTTCCATAATCAAGTATGTTCAATCTCAAAGCTTCTTTTCCTCCTAAAGCTTTTGTACAATTTGTAACTTCAGCACAACATTAGCTCTGACGTTTCTGGAGGGCTAAGGAAAACCCCTCCTAACTCTCAGAAACATCACTCAACACAGCTGAGGAGCCTCATGCCCTGTCCATGACCATCCTGTCTGCTTAGCCAGCTATTAACAAATAATTAACCCACAGCAAGTCAAAGGCTTCTCTCTGCCTAATGGGATGGGGCCTCAAGTTTTCAGCATGAAGCTCCTTTGTACTGAGCTGTGGGCAGCTGTAGTCTTGTATGAACAGTGATATAAACAACAGAGATTAATGGGGTTCATCTCTCGCTGCTAAAGGAAAACAAATACAACTGTTACAAACCATTTTGAGGTCCCTTATCAGGGATTTGGCGTGAGTGATGCTGAACCCGGGCTCCGTGACCCCGTGGCACACATCCAAGCGCAGCAAGAGGAAGCTCCCACTGCAGAGCACTGGATACGGATTATTCAGCCCTTGAAGCTGAGCCACAACCCACCCCAGCAAGTCCTGGCCGAGGGCACGGGCGCCACAGGGCTGCATTTTGGCAGCACTACGCCCCGCTCTGCCTCCCGTGCGGAGTCGCCTCCACTCATTCACCGGTGCTTAAAATGGGCTGCACCACTGAGGTCACACCGGGAGACAAGCAGCAGCTCAGTTTGGTTTGGGGGGACTGCAGAGAATGGGAAGTGGTTGGCATCTGTTTGGGTAATCTCAGTCTCTCGGATGCTAAGGAAAGTTGCTTATTTCTAAGGTTCTTGCTGTTGCCAGTAATTCACAACCGCACAAAAATGTTACCTACCTGGCCTCTTCCTCAAACGCGATCCAACCACGGGCCTTGTCCCACTGGAGTGGATGTGGTGCAAATTCACAATCCCAAGGAGCACATTCCATTCCAACAACCATGGGACAGCTGCCTTAATCCTGGGGGTGAGCCCAACCAGGCAGCTGGATACCTCCACAAACACACACACTCAGAACCTGTCGCTTACTTACATAATTTGCAGTTTTCCTAAACAGCTGTTGTTTCACAAGAGCCTTAAGCTTCCTTCTCCTTGCTTTTAAGTTCCCCTTTATTTATAATTAAGGGCTTTACATGAGGACTTTACAGAAATTTGCACTTCTAAGATGGAGAAGTGAAATTTGGGATCAGCTGCTCTAGATACCCCTATAATTCAGTAGATCAGTGGCCAGGGATTAAAAAAACCAACACCTTCAACTGTGCTGCCTGTTCTCCCTGCTCCAAAGCCCATTGCTGGAGATGTGAGGCTGGCACTCTTCTGACATCCACTTATTAAAAAGGACTGCTGGATTTGTAGTCAGAGGAAACCCCCCTCTTTTGCCCTGCCCTCAGGATGAGACTGACAGGGAAGGCTGTTGGGAGATTTTTTTTTGTCCTGACTCCTGGCATGGGATCCTCCGGACATCTCATTTAACACTCTGCACTTACAGTGCCCTCAGTTTTCCCTGGTCTTTGCATGCAGTACACAGGAGTGTTGTGGCTCCTGACTTTTAACTACCAGGATTTGGTTTGCCATAAGGCGATGGATAAGCATTTTGTCCGACACGGTGCGCAGGCCAGGCCTCTGAGCCTCTTTGGCACAAGACCCTAATTGGCATGGGTCCAGACACATCGACTTCAGGTCCACTAAACTTTCTTTGTAGGAGAGAAAGGTGCACACACATTGTGAAAATGAACTTACCAACATGTCAGAACCCAAAGTTACATGGCTTTCTTTGAATTTTTTCTACCTACTTTTCACACCTTTTTACTGAAGGAAGTGGTGGTTTACGGCTCACACACTTGCATCCAACAGAACTCTGCCTGATAGCCTTATCTCAACCCACAGCATGTTAACTCAAGGTTGTTACCTCTCCTACCTCCTTTCCTCGCACACTGGAAAACATGGAAAACAAACAAAAACCACACAGGGCACGCGGAAAAGCCTCAATGCAGTACAGACAAGACAGATTTTTCTGATTCACCTTCATTCTCTTCACTTTTCTGTTTTCCTCAGACACTAGGTGACATGTACAGGCACCTGTACCTACCTAGGTTGCCCAGTTTCTAACTGGTCTAGGCTTCGATACACAATGTGGAGCATGGAAAACAAAAGTTATTTAAACTCCTCCACAGACACATAGAAAAAGCTTAGCTGGCAGCCAGCGCGCTGCTGTACCGACACTGTTTCTAAAACCTACAAACCCAGCGTGTATTGCTGCAGAGACACTTACCTGCACTCTAAACATGTACATTTGATTTCGTTTTGTTTGTTTTGAACACACGAAAAGCACACAATGCAAAAAGAAGAGTTTTAACCCGACACAGAGCTGCACGGTAACGCTCCCTCCGCATGACGCGGCTAAAGCTTCAGCCGACAGCGCTGGCTACATGACAGAAATACTCCATCAAGCCAGTGCTACAGCTCTGCAAAACTGTAAATGATTACAGAATAATGCCCTGCAATCAAAGAACAAAATGTGTGCTGCAGATTAATCACTTTCCAAGATGGGAAAGGAAAAGATAGGCTGGAGAGATAAAAATGGCTGGGGTGTTCATGCAAGCATATCATGCTCCTTAGTACTGAATGTCCCAGAACTTACAGAGGAAGTAAACAATGTGTTGGGGGGGTGTGCGGGGGGTGTGTGAGGGGTGTGCGTGTGCCCGTGCTCACAACCCAAAATAGGACAGCTTGTGAAAAATGCCTAACTTTCAGTTATGAAACACTAGCGTCAGAGGTCCCCTGATTGACGGCAATATTGCTACCACCTGGGAAAAGCTAAACCAAGGTCCCGCTCAGATACAGCACTCTCTTTGGCATGTCAAACTTCCCTATAAGCTCCAGGAGCTCCGGAGCCCTCTGCCCCGTGTCACCCGGGCAGCCACAGCAGGCAGGCAGTGCATTAGAAGGCAGGGACCGCAGGCGCTCCTGGTTGGGATTTACTTCTGGAGGTGCACTCCGGCAACAGGCATTTTCGGAGTCCCTCTAGCATACAATCACGCTGCTTTGGGCTGCTTTCATGCATCCCTCATTTCTGTGTAAACATTTACATCTGTATCTCCTAACTGGCTTACCACCACACAGGCATTTTGAGGAGAACCCTACCAGCACCGGAATTAAATGCAAGCCTGACCCCATCTCACAGATCTCGGGAAAATCCTGCGGCACAGAACTTGGGCTGGTGAGGTGGGGTGTCACCTGCAAAGAGGCATATTTACAACCTGCTGCATCACCAAAGGCGTCTGAGCGCATTGCATCACGACTGCTCCGTGCCACCCGACTGTGACGGGTGCGGGAGAGGCCCGTGACCTGCATTTAGATGGGAAGGGGCTGCACACGGAAACCGACGGGTTCGCTGGGAAGCCCCTCTGCAAAAGCTCGCCCGGAGCCTACACCACAGCAGCCCCAGGTACAAAGGTGCTGTCCCCTCACCACGATTCAACACGTTACAAAAAGGCTACAAAATCTCCAAGCGGAGAGACTTTCAGTTGTCACCAGCGGCTTTGGAGGGGGCTGGGGCACCACACAGCAATGCCTGAGGGTGACAATTCTACACCAAATGTGTATTTCCACACAGAAGCTGATAAAAATTTCCCAAAACCAGAAGTGAGATACAGCGTCGGGGC